>NC_044978.1:71670866-71843227 GCF_008728515.1 Papio anubis
TTTCATGCACTATGTCCTCTCGATTGCCTGGCTTCTTTCATCTAGTATAATTAATTTGAGATTTATCACAATTGTAGTTTGAAAGGATAGTTTACTCCTTTTTTAATGCTGAGTAGTATTTTTTTATTTTTTTTCTTGAAGAAATAGCCTTTCTCTCAGGCCATATCTACAACACTCATAATAATGTTTTAAAAATCATGTTTTCCCCAATGTGGTATAGTTTGTTAAAAAGAGACATTTCTATGATTTAGCCAAATTAGTGCACTCTTTGAAGTAAGCTAATATTAAAATTTCATTTGATAGCGATTTAGAACATTGGATTTTTTTTGTTCATGACAACAATACATTTTTAAAAAGTGTATTGTAATGAAGTAAAATAATAAATGGCCAAAGTAAAATAAGAGATAATTTTATTTATTGAGAAATATAACTTGGCATTGCTGGTTTTCAAGCAATACAATTGAGATATCTTTCAGTTTCCCATTAAGATATTGAAGGTATGTTTAATAAGTAAAGTCTACTAGCCAGAAAGATCAGTGTTTTCCCAATTTTTTCAAATGGAGAATCAGATATCAATATACTTGCCCCATGTAAAGTAAGAAAAAAAAAAAGTAAGTGAGATTACTTGAATTGATAATCGTACAGGGGAACCAAAACCATTTTTAAAATGTTTCCACTAGGAAATGGTTTTGTGCCTGTTAAGCATGAGAAATGTGCCACCATCTGGCTTTTAATAATATTATGCCTTTCCAATGACTCCATGAACAAATCACACTTCAAATAGCTCAAATTAATTATAAAATCCAAATAGTCACAGATAACACTTCTGCTTTTCCATGTGATAGGCATAGACTAGAATGATGCAAAATATGGCTGTGCCAGTTAAAAATAGCGAAATTAATGGTTAAGGTAAAAGATGTAAAAAGGAAATGAAGGGAAGGTTATTAGATAAGAGCAGCTTGCAAATGGAGTATTCAGATTTTGAGTTTTGTATATTTATGAAAAATAAAACTGACCTATAAAATAAGAATTAAAATATACTAACAGATTTGTGAACATTTACCCCAAATGCTTCATATTCTTTGAAATAAGATGCTCCAGTGTTAGAATCGGTATGTGATCAATAAATCATTTGCCAGTGTGTGAAATGTGTATTTTACTGATTTGTTAACTTATATTCATTTATTGATGCAAAAATATGTTAAATTCTCATTATGAATAAGTGCCAAATTAGGTGTTGATTTACATTTCTAACTTCATGGAGTTTACAGTGTACTGATGATTTAGGAAATAAATATTTATCCATATAACAAGACATAATATATAAAAGTTAATACTGAGGAAGAAGAAATAACAGACGATTCTACACTGAGCTTTGAAAGCCTGTTTGAGGAGTTTAATTTTAGCTGAGCATTGAAAGACAAGAGTGAAGGGTGAAAAGAAGGTGGAGAGTAGGAGGATGATATTTCCAGGATAGAAAACAGCTTACATGAATAAAATATAAATATAAAATAAAGCATAGCAAGAATTGTTCTTTTTGAGGCAATATTTTCAGTCTATTTTCTTGTTTGGTTTATACAATCTAATTTCAATAATGTGTTACATCTGTATAAATTTATCAAATATTAAATATGTAGCTATAGGTCCTTCATTAGAATCCAAGATAACAGAATATTTAAACATGCAGGAAAATTGACTTATTTTAAAGTTGAAAATATCAAACACCACCTTTTGTCCTGAGTCAAATTAATTGGTGAAAAGGAGGCTTGAGAACACAAAGATTCAATTCTTTAAATAAGGGTGAGTAAATCAAATTATTGAAGGAATATGCTGTAGTGTTCAATCTTATGCATCTGTATATCACTTGACATTTTCAGTAAAGATCCATTTGAAATCCAGGATCAGATTCATGTTTAAATACTTTAAACCAGAACTAAATCCAACAGCTACCATCAAAATATATTTTCTTTTTTCTCCTAGCTAGTTCTCTTGCTAACAACACCTCTCATACAGTTTCAAAGCATCAAGATCTTCAACAGCTTCTCCTTCTCTGCCATTTACAAATTTAAAAGTTGGAGAGATTTACATTTTATGTGACTGAAAATTTTTCATTAGTTTGTATTAACAAGATCTCTAATGTTAAAATCCTGTTTCTTGCCTCATTACCTCTAACAGTAGCTTGCTCACTAGTATCCCACCTCTGACTCAAGCCTCTTCTAATAAGCCACTCACATTAGGGCAAAGTAAAGCTGCTAAGTCATAGTCACTGTCATTAGAACGCCAGGTTGATTACAAAATACTCCCTGCAAACACCCCATACTCTTCTGTTTTCTTCTCTGACATTACCTTCTGTTATCATCACTAATCTATTAGGGCCAAATATTACTTATGTTTAATTCTTCCTCATCTTGACAACTTTATTATTTTTTCTTAAAGGAATACATCTTTTCACTTTTAAATACCAAAGGTGTGGTTTATTAATTACCAAAGGTTCTTAATTCTTATGGAATTTAAGGCTTTTCACTTGAATTATACTTATTAGCATTCATACTACTTTCAATTAAGTTGCAATTTGTTCCAGAGAATGAACCAGAATATTACCTTGTATAATGTATAAATCAATTATTTTTTGCAGAGCTAAATTTCAGGAATTAAGTAATATCCCATGGGTTCATTAACATAAACTATTTAATGTAGTATTAGCTTGAAGTAGTATGTTTTGATGAATAAAAAAAATGCTTAAATGACATATAGCAGGAATGGACTTGCTAATTAATTCTTCCTTAATTTATTTAAGCTTTATGTAAAGATCTCCCATTATGTGCAAGGTATTATTTTAAAAACAGAAGGCCCTGGATCCTGTAATGAGTAGGAAAACAAAGCTACTATACTGAAAAACCTTATAAAATTGCAGTGAAATATCTCACACAATTAGTTTTTTAATGTTTCTGCCAGTGTCCTTCGATCAACTCAGATTGTGTATATGTCAAGGACTGCATTTATTCATAATTCTCCGATATATACGTTTCTACAATGTTAATTGAAAGTTTTAGTACTAATAGAATTTAAGAACATGGGTCTCTCATGGTCTTTGTTTTACATTCAGTCTTTTCATTAGTTTCTGATTCTATGAATGTGTGCACATATGTATTGTGTGTTCATTCAGTAAGGTCAGAATATTCTGCAACAATCCATTAATATTTTGTATTCATTTCCACTCTCCTAACTACCACATGCACTTATTCACGTATGTTCTCCAATGACCAACATCTTAGAATATTTGCAAATTACAAATAAGTATCAGATCTCTAAAACTGTCCCAATAAAATCATTAATTTTATAATTCATATTAAGGTTCTGGTAAAACTTGATTTTTAACAAGACAAATCTTAGATGATATTCTGATGTTAATTATCTTAGTTAAACATGCAGTATTAAAGTCAATAATTTAATACTCTAAGATTAAATTATTCATGTGCACATGACAAGTTTTCCAAAGCACAACAGTGGAGTCGCTACAGAGCTCAGAACTGAACAGACATACCAGGTGTCACACACTCCTGAAGATGTTGAAGTTTCAGCTTAGACAGGAAGAGTGGAGGGACCTCACTGAGGACTTCAGGCATTAGGTTGAAGCTCTAGGGAAGGTACACTTTAAGAGGAAGAAATAGACCCTGGAAAAAGGCCAACACCAGTATTAAGCACAAAACAGAAACATCCAGCCCCGTGTCATTAAATACCATCTCTATTCTGAGGATTTCCAAAATCATAATTACAGCTCAGATCTCTCCATCAAATTTCTACTCATGTATTTAACTTTTTTGACTCTATTTAAATAATTAATGATAGCCATCTTATACTGAACTCTGCTTCTGCACTACTCCGCCTTGAAAAATAAAACTAAAACCTAAAAGTATACTCTTTCTATGTTGCTTTAATTGCTGGAAGTTAAATGTGCTAAAGTTCAGAATCTTCAGGTCATCTTTACGCTACCATTTTTTTACACCTCCCATGTTAGCAAATGCAACCATCAACAAACACAACCATATTTCATTCATTTCACTGCTTGTGTGCATCCATGATACCACTGTTTCCACCAGTTTTTTTTTTTTTTTTTTCATCAGTAGCATCCTAATATGCTCCCTACTTTCATCTTTGTCCCCACACCAACCCACAGTCTCTTTCTAAATTTCATGGGCTTTAGTTCTTTATTAAACAAAACATGTTTCTGTCTCAGAACCTTTGTTCTGCTTTGTTTTCAGCCTGGAATGCTCAGCCTCAGAGTCTACATGAATTTCCTTTGACAACCTGTGAACAATACATCTCTTACTCTCTTTATTCTCATTCTTAGCACTTATCATCTGACAAATTATATTTATATTAGATTATTTTTGTCTTTCTCCATATGAATATATGCATCATTAAAAGTAGAGCCGTTTTTGTGTGTATGTTCTTCGGTGACCCAAGCATCTAAAACAGAACACGACATACATAGGAACTAAGTATAAATACAGCCTTTGTGGCTGCAGGTTGGAAAGAGAGGACAAAAACAATAGGTGATAAGATGGAAGCTGTACGCAGAAAAAATGAGAAACCATGCTATGACTTGAAGCACAGAAGCGACACGATTGTTTTAGAATTCTAAATGACTGACTAGGAATGCACATTTTCTTAGGAGCAAAGATGGAGAAAAAATAAGAGTCTATTTGAATAGCGTAGTTAAGAGATGATTTTGACTCAGATGAATACATCATCTGTAGTTTCTGGCTTTTGCAACTAGCTTTTGCATGAACTGAAAATGAAGCTATTGGACATCATATATCACACATACAGCTCCTATGGATCTGTATAAATAAGCAATAGTGATGATGAATGTATTTATATATTCATTCCAATTGATTTATAAGATACCAATTTATAAAAATGAAAAATATTCCCAATGTTGAACTATATTATGCCATTTGTATAATAAAAAGAAGGAATAGAGATAAATGCACTCACTTGGATATGTATATCTCCAGAATTCTATTTCATTTAAAAAACTTAATAAAATTGTTTGCCTTTGGGTACAGTAAGATAGCTGTGTGAAGGAACTGGGAAGAGGGTTTTCTACAATATACCATAGTGTAACTTTTGAATTTTGAACCCTGAAAAGCATTAGCTACATAAAAAATAGGTACATAACATTTAAATATAAAAATTATAAACCTCAGAAAAATATTCAGCATTTTGGCACCTATTTGCTGTTTATTTGCAGTTTATTTTAGAGAAGTAATTTTAACTGTTGGAAACAATGCATGGAAATATATCCTAGTTCGGAGTGGAGGGGCAAAGTACCCTTCTCTCTGCTCTTTGTACATTTTTCAAAGTATACCTACTTCCACTGCCTTACCCTTACAGCATTTTCTGCTGAACCTCTTGTCACAGTTATTGATATCAAAATGTTATGCTCTTAGGTTAAGAACAGTCATAGTAAACAATCTTATAACTATGTATAGAGAAATATAAATAAGTTTCTAAAAGAAAGTCAGGGCCAGGTGCGGTGGCTCACACCTGTAATCTCAGAAATTTGAGAGGCCGAGACGGATGGATTACCTGAGGTCAGGAGTTCTAGATCAGCCTGGCCAATATGGCGAAACCCCGTCTCTACAAAAACTACAAAAAATTAGCCGGGTGTGGTGGCGCACGTATGTAGTACCAGCTACTCGCTACATGGGAGGCCGAGGCAGGAGAATGGCATGAATCCGGGAGGCACAGCTTGCAATGAGCCGAGCTCGCGCCACTACACTCCAGCCTGGGCCACAGAGAGAGACTCTGTCTCAAAAAAAAAAAAAAAAAAAAAAAAAAAAAGAAAGAAAGACAGAAAATCGGCATCAATGGAATTTTATAAATTATATAATTTTGTGATTATTATTATGGTTTGCTACTGAACTGTGTTCATGGCCAAGTAAGCACTAGAATTTGATTACCCTATGAATAATGTATTACTTATTTTGGAAGACAGTAATCAGTTTGCTGTTATTAAGGAAGCACATAAGCAAATTTGCAAACACTGATTATAGAAGAAATGTATGTAGAGGCTTCATACAGCATAGTTTAAACCCTTGCTGCTGAATTCAGAAAACTTTGAATTTAGACTACATCATTTACTGAATGAGTGTTTCTCTTTTACCACATGATTTAAAAAAAATTAAAAAGTTAATTTTTTTCTTCCTATTGTGGTTGTGATAACATGTAAAATAAATTTTTAAAACAATGAAGCCCTATTTATATTTATACCTTAAATATTGCTTATAACGTTGTTTATAAAAATTAAAATAAAACATGGTACATTTATAACCAAGATTTTCTTATGTACAAAAAAGATAAATGTATAGTATAAAATATTTAAATATAAGAAAAAGCTCATATTTTATTACTGGATTTAATTTACAATTTGGGGAGTTAAATATGGAAAGGTTTTAATGTAGTAAGATATTTAATATGTTAAAACATTTTCAAAAAACAAAATTCTGCTGATAGGCTTTTTTGGGGAAAGGTTTTTTTTCAGACAATCGGCTATTGAAAGGTCAAATAGAAGTTGGCATTCATGTGTGCTAAGTAATTAAAACAACTTCATAAGCAGGTTGTACATAATTATATTGCATGAATATTTTAAGTTTTTAAATATATATTTCTAGTAGAATGTGGTTTTGATTGATTTAATTCTCACAGTATTGTGGGTGTATGAGTCTAGTTGGAAATATTCTTTGGCCTGCTCATATAGCAGCAGATGCACTATTTGCATAAGTAGGATGTTATATGTGGGCTTGTATTTTTGGCTGCCTCTAGATTTATGACACCAATTCATTTTTTTTTTTTTTTGCACAGATGTAAGAAAGACTGGCAATATGAAAAGAGGAGTTAATCAATTTCATTTTTAAAAATTGTTACAATAACTCTGATTCAAATCTGCATATATGTGAATATGATTACTTCATTCATAAACATGTATGAAGCAGAAAATTTTCAGTCACATAATGATTGTGCATTATAAAGTTAGCAATTAAACTAGAGGCTGATGCAGGCACATTATTTGTATTAAAAATACATTCATCTATTTTAATTATTGAGAAAAAAGTCATTTATAACACTAACCTGAAGAAGTAAATGGCTTATTTTTTCAGAAAAAAATATACTATTTTCTTATATAGAATATTAAATTGCTAAATAAATGGTCATTTTAATACAGAAAATATATATAAATTATACTATACTATAAAATATTGCTATTATATCATTTAGAAATCTCATGTTATTTAAAATTTTCTTCACTTAGCATGATATGTTTAGAATCCCTAGTAATAGCATACTGGCTTTCCTGTGTTTTTTCTCTGGTTTTCATACAGGATTTTTCTACTTGATATGAAACAGATACTAATTTAAATGATTTAATTTGAAGTCAGTATAATGTAAAGCATCACATTTTATTATTTTAATAATTTTTTTTCCTAAATGGTACTCATTTTGTTATAACGATAAATGGGATATTTGTTTGAAAAAATTATAGTTTTAAATAAACTATGCAAATTATCTTATTAATATTTATCTGAAAATGAAATGGTGCTCATCACTGTGGGGAAGGCTAAGAATGAGAAAAATGGGAGTACATGGCCAAAGGATACAAAATAGCAGATATGTAGAAAGTGCAAGCATAGATAACTAATGTATAAGATGAGTACTAATGCTAATAAACTTATATGGTAGTATTTTTTTTTTTTTTGATAAGTAGATTTTAGACACTCTCATCACCAATAAAGAAACTATGAGATGATAGATGTTAATCTGCTTCAATATAGTAACCATTTTACAATCAATATGGATTCCATAACATCATGTTGTAAAACTCAAATGTACACAATAAAATTTATTTTAATAATTGAAAATTTAAAAATTGAAAACCTGAGACAATTCTGATAGCTAAATGAGTAGTGAATTTAATGAATTAAGACTGGAAGCAGGGATGCCAGATAGAAACTGTTGCCGTGCATTAGGAGAAATGTTATAAAGTTTTGAATAAGTCAAGTAGTAATAGAGGGAGAAAAAAATTGGTAATGTAAGAAATAGTTATAAGTGTATATTAAAATTATTTTGTA
Organism: Papio anubis; assembly: GCF_008728515.1. NCBI lineage: Eukaryota > Metazoa > Chordata > Mammalia > Primates > Cercopithecidae > Papio > Papio anubis. The sequence goes on from NC_044978.1 coordinate 71,679,002, forward strand.
ATTCATTTTTTCAAAAATTAATATATCACTTTCTAATTTTACTTGACATTTCAAAATATATTATCGAAAATAAAAGTAATGATAATTTTGGAAAAGAAATAGTTAAACTTCTATTAGAAACAGATATGTAGGTATAGATATATTAGATTGATAGATGTGATGTCTAGCTAGATATTGATACACTTACAGAGAACTGAAAAATAAAAATGGTAGAATTGCATTATAAAATTGGCCACGTTTGGGGTTGAGGAGAAGAATATTTAATTCATATTTATTTATTATTGAAGTCACAATACAGTTTCTTTTTTTTGTTTTAGAAGATATAATGTCTCAAGCACGTCTAAATTAATTCTAAGATGTAAGTATCTGCTTAGGGAGAAGATTACTGAACTGCTGTATCCCAAATTAAAAATCTCACTGAGCATTCTACCTTTGTATAATCAATAAAAGTTTATTTATAATAAAAATGTGGGGAGTTCATGGCCTTGGAATAACATCTCAAGTGTAAAAATGTATAAAATATTTTTACATAACAATTCTCCAGAATAACTTTCTGAAGGAGGATCCTTATCTATTTTTATTGCATGATAGGAAAACACAATAGAGATAATATCAAGGACTAATGATGAATATTTAAATGTTAAATTCTAAACCATTAAGGATTTGAGATGTTAACTCACAACTTACATTGTTTCTTCACTCCCCAATTGCTAGAATTATTGCCCCAGAAAACAAGCAGGTGTTTCCAGGAAGAGAAGAAAGCTTACATTTCCAAATTATTCTCGGGGGCCTCTACCTAAAAGGAGAGACTATCTTTAGTTTCCAAGGTTGTCTGTAATACAAATATTCTTGCCATTCTTTTTGCTCAGAGGCCCAGACCAAGCAGGAACAGAAGAAATCCAGGAAGAATTCCAGTCTAACACTAAACAGAGTCCAGTGTTTAATTTATCTAATAATTATTACAACATTACAAATATTTGAAAACATACTATAATGACATAAATTAATTTATTTGCTTCATTTCATTTCAATAGTTTGCTTATTTGATTTATATCTTTTATTCACCTTGGTAAGCAGAATAATGGTTGTCCAAAGATGTCCACATCCTAATCCAGGAGACTTGTGAATATGATACCTTACAAGATAGACAAAAAGGATCCGAAAATATGATTGAGTTAAATATCCTGAAATGAGATTACCCTGGATAATCTGAGTGGGCTCAGTGTAATCACAAGAATCCTCATAAGGGTCAGAGTTGGAGAGAGATGAGAAGATGATAAACTTCTGGCTTTAAAGATGAAGGAAGATGCCCTGTGGCAAGAAATGGTGGCTTCCAGAAGCCGAAGACTAGAGAATCGATTCTCCCTAGAGCATCCAGAAGGAATATGTCTTGACACCTTCAAGCCTAGCAAAACCCATTTAAAACGCCTGGCTTCCAGAAATTTAAAACAATAAATTTGTGTTATATTAAGCAACTAACTTAGTGGAAATTTGTTACACCAGATAGGAAACCAATATAAAATAGACTAATATGTTCACTGAGGAAAAAAATTAGAGTTGAAGAACTGTATGCATCCCTATTTAAAGTTTTTCCTTACATTTTATTTAGCTATTATGTTAATATTTTCTCATATTGTTTGAAAACAACTCATATATATCTGATCTTTATTTTCTTTTAAATGCTTATGCTCAAAACTCTTAAGTTTTTGTGAAGTACTGTATAGTATTTTTAATATTATTCTGTTCTAAATACCATATAATTAATATTTAATGTCTTCGTAGACCATAAATTGTGTGGAGGTATATCTCAATGAATTTCACATACGATTAAAGCCCCTAACCAGCACTTAGAAAGAGAACAATGTATAAATGGCACAATAAGTACCCTTTCTAACCCCTCTGGTAACTTTTTCCTCTATTAGATTCATAAAAATCTTATTCTTTTATGTCTGGCTTCTTTCTTTCAACATTTTTTTGTGTGAGTTTGACCTATGTAGCTGCATATAGCAAAAATTTGCTCATTTTTATTGCTGTATAATATTGAATTGTATGCATATACCAGAGTGCATTTATCCATTTTAGATCATTAGATACTTAATTTTTTGTGCATTGGAATACTTCTGCTATGAATACCTTGTCATGACTTTTTATGCTAATAGCTGTACATTTCTATTACATATAAAATGAAAATAATTTTGTTTCATATAGTGTGGACATTTTCATCTTTGATTGTTACTGCCAAGTGGTTTTCTAAAGTGTGCATGTCATTTATTTCTCCAACCATTTATGTATGAGAATTCCAAATGTCCCATATTCTCTCTAATATTAGGTATTATTCATCTTTTTTCACTTTGACCATTCTAGTTGGTTACAAAGGTATTTTATTTTTATCTTAATTTGCATTCCACAGTAAGGAATACATTTTCACATGCTTATTTGCCATTTGAGGACTCTCAAGTGGGATGTACCTATCAGTTTCTCCTCATTTTTCTATTGAGTCATGTATCTTTTTCTTATTAATTTTTGAAAGTTATTTATATAGCCTGTTTACATTTCCTTCTCACACTCTGTGGCTTGCCTGTTTATTCTCTTAATCTTTTCTTTTGATTAACAGAATTGTAGTATACTATAATTTATCAGTGTTTTTCGTTCATGGTTAGTGCTTCCTGTTTTATCATAGTTTACTAAGTCTTTTCTTACTGAAAGTTTGTGAAAATATTTTCTTATATTTACTTCTAAATACACACTTCTAAATACAACAGTGTTTTAACTTTCCCATTTACATCTAAAAAACATCAAGAATTAATTTTGTGTATGCTGTAAGGAAGGATAATAATTAATTTAATTTTTTTAATTTTAAAACAATTTTAGATTTATAGAATTATGGTGAAGAGCCTACAGAGAGCTCTGGTATATTTTACTCCAGTGTTATTAACATCTACTAACACACCCCTACTATTAACATCTTACAAAAGATAAATCCATTTGTCACAATTTATAAACCACTATTGATACATCATTATTGACAAAAAGTCTATATATTTTGTTTGTTTGTTTGTTTGTGATGGAGTCTCACACTATCACCAGAGCTAGAGTGCAATAGCATGATCTTGGCTCACTGCAACCTCCGTGAACTTCAGGTTCACGCGATTCTCCTGCCTCAGCCTCCTGAGTAGCTGAGATTACAGGTGCACACCACCACACTCAGCTAATTTTCTGTATTTTTAGTAGAGATGGGGTTTTACTATGTTGGCCAGACAGGTCTTGAACTTCTGACCTCATGATCCACCCACCTAGGCCTCCCAAAGTGCTGGGATTACAGGCGTGAGCCACCACTCCCAGACCAAAAGTCTATATTTTATTCAAATTTTCCACTTTTATTTAATGCACTTTTTAAGTGAGATCTCACTAGGATACCACCTTACATTTAGTAGTCATGCCTCCTTAGGCTTTTTGTGGTTGTCATAACCTCTTAGACTTTTCTTATTTTTGATGACCCTGACAGTTTTGAGAATTACTGATCAGATATTATCTAATACATACCTCAAGTGACATTTGTCTGGTACTTTTCTGATGATTGGACTGGAGAAATATGTTTAGAGGAGGAGGACAACAGAAGTAAAGTGCCATTGTCATTACATCATATCAGGGTTACGCCCTATCAACATGACTAAGAATTATTCATGTTAACGTTGATTATCTGACTTGAGGCAGTGTTTGTAAGTTTCTCCGCTGTAATTCTACTCTTTCTTTCTCTTTTGTACTGTATCCTTTAGAAAGGAGCTTTTATGTGCAGCCCACACTTAAAGAGTAGGAAGTTATGCTTTACCCACTAATGGTAGATAAATTATTGGAATTCTTCTGTATAATAGATTAGTCTGTCCTGTCCCATTTATTTATGTATTAATTCATTTATTTACATCATGATACACTCAAATATATTTATTTTATTTTATGACTATAATTCAATGTATAATTATCTTGCTGTTTAAATTGTTCCAACTTTGCTCATTTGGAGTTCATTTGTTAGGTACCCGTGTTCTTTTGACATACTGAGATCTTCGTGTGTGTGTGCGTGTGTGTGAGAGTGTGTGTGTGTGTGTGTGGTGTTTTTCTTTCTTTATTTTTCCTTTTCTGAGCCTAATTTCGGGTATACAAGATGCTCCAGTCTCATCTTGCCTATTTCCAACCCAGTGCTAGATTCAGCTTTTCTCCAAAGTGTACAGATTCCTTTAATTGAATAATGTTATTAGAAACAAAGAAGTGGCAACTAAGTGTGCTTGTTGCTATTTGGGTAATGTTCCTTCTAGACCTCAGCTGTCAGAGCAAAAGCATATATATATATATATGTGTGTGTGTGTGTGTGTGTGTGTGTATATATATACACATATATATGTCTGTATATATACAAGCATCTATAAATATTTCTGTATGTAACTATGTCTATATTAAATTAAACGTGAATTTATAATGATGTCTCTAATCTATTACCACATGGATTATCATTCTAGTCACTTCCCATTGATTATTTGTAACTTCCCATTCTAAATGTAAGAAATATGGCTTCCAACATCTGCCATCCATTTGCTAAACTGACCAATGCCTGTATACATGTATAATGTTTGTAAAATTGTTGATCTCTACCCTTATAGGGAATAGTTTGATCAACTAGCATACAGTGCTTATCTAAAGCTCCCATTGCCTTTAGTCTTATAGATTCTGTTCACTTTCAAAGCTACTAACATCAACACCTTATCCCTCATTCTACTGATTTCATACAGTTATATTACATTTACATTCTCTTGACAAATTTTGAATTCCATTTCGGTTCCACCGACTACCTAAAGTTTTTTTAATTGCATACATTAAAGTATACTCATTGTGCTGTACAATTTTATGTATTTTAAAAATACTTAATGCTTCGTATTTATCATTATGTATCAAACGCAATAATTACATTATCCTAAAAATTCCCTGTCTTTCAGTTATTTAACTGCCTCGCACTTCAACCCTTAAACCCTGGCAACTCTCAATCTGTTTACCATCGCTGTAATTTTGTTTTTTCATGAAAGTCATATTAGCATAATGTAGCATGTAGTTTTTCTTTAGACTGGCTTCTTTCTTGCAGTAATAGAAAGAATAATAAAATAATGTTTATACAGCAATTGTCAATGTTCACATGGTTAGCATTAGTAGTTATAAATTTCTTTCGGCAGAAGTGTGTCATACTTAAACATCTAGTTTTTCTAAATAGTTTTTGTGGAAGATAAATGGAAGCAAAACTTGAACCACATCATGTGTGAACATTGTTCTTGATAAAAGGTTATTAATGGCTGCAAAAACTCAAATGAGAACTTTAAAATATGATGCAATTTTTGTCAGCACACGTTTAATTTTAAGATCTATTTTGAACTCTACCCAAACCACCTGGGGAGAAATTCCTTCAGGGAAAATAAAAATCACTGCATCATGATTCTACTTGCTACCATTAACAGACATTGCAGACTTGTTAATAGGATCTGTCTTCAACATTTTCTGACCATATGTTCATGCAGATGAAACATTAACACTCATTGATTGCACAATTCCATTAATCTCTATCATTCTTCTCACAAAATACTCTCCAATTAGGTATTCTTTCAAATACTATGATTCTTCTATGGATTAAATTTTCATCTCACTGACTTTTCAATCCTGACTTTCCAATCTCCATCTGAATATCTATTGTCCTCTGAAGCCCCATTCTATGGTGAACACAGAAAAAAAATTATTCTGTATCCTCATGCTCTTTCCAGAATCCATGCACAATCTCCTTGCCTTAGGAGACATTTTCCTCCTTCCCCAAAACATCCATTTGTGGTAGTGTTGTTTTTCTCCTAACTCCCCTTGGCCTTTGTTTAAATGCCCATGTCATCTGTATACAGCGTTACAACCTTCACCCTTGCCTCTCTTCATAGTTAGGTAGTCAGTCTGTATTTTATTGAATTTTAAAATTCTGGTTTCAGTGTCTTTCTATCTGTTATAATAATTTCTGTTTATCTGTTTTTCTGTCTCTTTCTCTCAAAACATGCACATACCTGCATACACATAAAATAAAAAGCTACAATTTTTATATGGGTAAATAACACATTTAAAAGTCAACATTATTTTCTCAAAAATAGACTTTTTTTCATAAAAAATGTATAAGTAACAGTCTATACTTAGAAGACAATAAATTGATTATAGTAAATGTCTTTGCTATAGTCTTATAATGTTCTCTAAAGTGACAATTTGGAACCACATTTTCTTTAGCATGTAAGTTTAGTGACTCAAAAATGGAAATCTTGAGAGGTAATTCAAGAATATTCATTCATTTACTTATTCATGATTTCATTCATTTAAAAATCATTTTATGAGTGATTACATTATTCCAGGTAGTTTCGGAGAACTAAAGAAAAAAAACGACACTGACTTTCTTTGAAAAAATTTAATCCAGTAGAGAAATAGACATTCAAATGAAGAATTAAAATCTAATGTGATTTTTGATGTATTGAGTATATGAATGTGGTATAATTAGTGCTCAGGGAAGAATTTTCCAATTAACTCTACAACTTTGAAACACAGAGAAAAACTTGTAAAAAAGAACCTATGATATAATTGTATGTTCACTCACAAAGACCATATCCCTGTGGAAATGACAAAAATGATGACAACAATCATAGATTATCATTGTACTAAACATGATGGGAATATATAAAGAAGTCTAGACAATAACTAATTTAATTTTTATTTAATGAATCTATTAAATTCACTTCTTTTCTCTGAAGAGCTGCTATTTAAACTAAAATACAGTATTCAAGTCATTTTCTAACAACATTCACTGATTCTGCATCCTACATATAAATCTGAAGATGAATAAAATGTTTCTTTACCTTTAAGGTCTCAGAGTATATTTGTTAAATCATACACACAAACAAAATAAATCAATGTGTTAAAGGTTACAAATTGAGTTTATTAAACTATGTGTTTAATACACTTGTTTTAACAATGTGTTAAGGGTTAAAAACGAGGTAAATTAAAGCATGGTTGTGGAAGTTGATTATGAGAAAGGAATGACAAATGATCTTGACCTGGAGTAGGAGTTTGCAAGAAAAATGAGTGATGGAAGGTTATTATAAAAGTTAAAAGAATGTTTTCTAAGCTATGTAATTATAGAAAGGTATTTCAATTTTGGGTAATGGTGAAAAATTATCTGTAGAATTTTGTGTGAGGAGTTAAAAAAAAATTGAGGTTGAGCTATAAGTCAAATTTTCAATGGGTATAATATATCCAATTTTCAGGAAGATCACCGTTTCTATCCCTAAAAAGAAATGCAGTGGCATCTATTAGATATTTATATTATGTAACCAGGTATAATTTAAACATGTATATACACACACGCACATATATATGTATATATAAAAATTGTTTATAAGTTTATTTTTTTATGTTTTTTCCTAAAAACTGGTCAAATATACTGGGTTTTAGATACATTTACCATGTCTCAACCTTTCTAACTATTTCTATGAGAGAGTGTGTGTGTGTGTGTGTATACCTATGTGTCTTTATTTCTCTCTCTTTCTCGCTTTCTCTCTTACTGACAGAAGTGATGAATTGATGTAGAGCACCATAAATATTTTAGATTTTCATTCTGAGTAAGGAAGACTGTATAAAGTAAATATATGCGGTATTTACACAGACAGTAGGTCGTACTAGTTAAATAATTTTCACAAAGAGTTATCATTTGAAAAAACACATATGGTTTTCAGTTTTCAGTCCAGCATGTAAGAAGCATGGAAGTCATCATTCTGTCCAAACGAGTAAAAAACTGAAGACATTGATAAATTAATGAGTTTTCTTAGACCCTAAAACAGTGAGGTGACAAGTGAAACAGCTGTCCTCTAAATTGGAGACAGCAACAGGTGAATACAGATAATCATAACATACCAGAGCAGCAATGTCCAAAGAAACCCGTGCCTAGGTGGAAAAACATGAACCATGATTTATGAATTGCTGTAGGTTCAGTGTGGACAACTCTGAGACTTAAACACTCCAGGGAGACAGTCATAGGTGGTTCCTCACTCTCTTGGGATTTCTGCCTCTCAATCTCTACCAGGTTTTCACAGTGAATATCACACACACACACAAACCCTGGACAGAACATATATTACTTATGTGTTTATATATTTGGATACAAAAGAATGATCAATATAAATAATTTACATAAAGTTACTGATATGGTTTGACGGTGTCCCCACCCAAATCTCAACTTGAATTTTATCTCCCAATTCAATCTTTTCAAACGTTTAGAAACAAAATGTTTCATGTAAAGTGGCAAAGTTCCTCTGTTATGCCTTTCACTGTTTAATATATGGAAATGCATATGCTCTTTACATGAATTTTTTTAGCTACAAGTGTCTGTCTTTCTCATCAAATGAGAGCTCACATTTGTCTAAGTAATACATTTTGAAACATATTTTGAAAATTAAAGAATATTATAAATCATGTCTAGGTAGGTACAAGTTCATGAACTATAGTTTGTGTTAAGCACTCCAAATAATTACATTTTAAATGAATGTATTTCTTAATCTCTTACTGGTTATTGTTAGTTGTTAATAAATTTTTTCTCATCTTTTTTTCTTCTTAAATTGTGTTTTTGCTGTTATTGTTTCAGAAACATTATAATCAATTACAGCATGGTTTTTTCATTATTTAAACCCTCTGCATGTGATTGAAAACAAAAATCTTTCTGAAAGTTTCAAACTCTAGAGTAATTTTTTGTGTCATTTCTTGTATAGAGTAGACCTAGGTGGTGAATATACAGTAGATTTTTAACTGAAATTGTTTTTATACTGATATAAATTTTGAAGCTGTTATACAAAATATATCACAATTTGAATTTAACTAGATGTAAATGCCTAACTTTAAGAGATAAAAAAATCTTAAGTGCTCCTTTTTCAAAGGACACCATATGCAAATAAAATTTTGTATGTGGAAAACACTTTTAACGAGTAACACTATAACCTATATTTACCAGTTATTTTCTCTCATTTGCATTATGGAAATTATGTTGAGTGAGTAGGAAACTGTTGAAACTGTTACTATGCTCCAAGGAAATGTCTCAGCAACCAATTTAAAATGAGAATTATTTGAAAAGAGAATAAAACAACTTTGTAATGCATATCTTACTTTCATTGTGACAGAAATTATCGAGCTATTGCGTGAATACCTCTCTCTTTTCTTAAGGGAACTAGCTATATCTTTCTTGCTGTTAAGTGTACACATATGAGTAAATTCCACATCCAGACAATGGAATGTAAGTAGAAGTAATATGCTACACTTGAAGTCATTGCCTATGAAAACCCCTTTTACAATTTTTTACTGTATCTTTTTCTTCTATTCCAGGTAGAAATAGATACGAAATCCACAAAGTGAAGATGGTAAAGCTTCCATAGTCCTGTTCTCTTGAATAACTACATGAAGCAGAAATTCTCTAGTGTGCTGATCGGTCTTTATGTAAATCAGAAATTAACTTTAATTATAGTAAGTATTCAAAAAAGTAGAATTGCACAGTGAATGTTTCAGGGAGTTCTCTCCAAATTGTCTGGAAAAAATATACATATGCATAAAAAGTAAGATTTTTACTCCATTCGTAGTAGCTTTCCTGAACTCAATTTCCTACAGAACCAAAGGGAGGGGATATAAAATGGAGGGACCACAGAACGTCCCAGCTTCTTTCCAGCAATTAGTCACCAACAACTTTGTAAACAGCTAGAACCAAGTAAATAATTTATTCTTTAATAGCAAGGCTACTCCCAAACTTTATTTTATATATATATATATAGAACAGCCAAGAATAAGATGCTTTACCAAAGACAAAGTTTCATAGTAAATTCACCTGAGTCGTGACCCAAGCATATCTTTCTGCAGAATCCATATATAAGGGTGCATATATTTGCACTTTAACTCTTCTATCCATGAGTATCAGCCTTCAATAAATGATGTTCTGGGGTTTAAGCAAAATAATTTATTGACATTATGTGCCACTGATTTCAGCTTTTATAATTCTAATAGCATTACCTTTAGCAAAACATTATAATTAGAGAACTATAATTAGAAGAAAATTTTTCTATCTCTTAGTTATTACAGTTTACTTAATTTATTGCTTATGCTTATTCTTTTTGCTACCCATTTCTTATTATATTTATAAATAATTTGCATACTAGTATTGTATTTCTATGCCTTGATTTTACATCTGATTTTAGGGAAAAATTTTACTTGAAAATGTCAAACATCCTGAGGGGAAAAAAAAATAGAAAGCAGATGCATATAATAATATATTTTATTTGCATACAACATCCATTAGCTCTAATGCATTAATGGGCTTTAAAGTAGATCACTCAAATATGAAAACAAGAAATAAAAAAATATATAAAGGGCAAAAAAGTTTTAAACTGAATAAGAAGAAAAGCATATTAAATAAAATATGTTGATTAAGATTATTTTGTGGAGAACATAAGAAAGACAGCAGAATAAGAATTCCCAGGCTTTACCCCTCACAGAAAAACTGATTCAAAAATAACATACAAACCAAAAAACCCTTTAAAGAAGTCCAGAATTTTGTTAAGAAGTTGCAGTAGCCTGGACAACCACAACATTAATAACAACTACATTGAAATTGGTAAGAAGAGAAATTTCGCTTTACCTGCATCAATATTTCCCCAAATCTGGCAAAACTCAGCTCCCAGTGAAATCATCTTGTCTTGTAACTTCTTCCTGATGGAAAAAGAGAGAGGGACGTATGCATCTAATGTCTCCAGGCTTTTGGTACTCTGCCCGAGGGAGGAACTGGCTTCTGTCTTGCCTCATCTGGAGTGCTGATGAAACTGGCATAGTTTGGATGTCCAATAACAGCTAAGGAGAGAGGAAAGGAGTGGGTGGCTTACTGCATCCAACATGGCTGTGCAAGAAATGGGAGAAGGTGAAGAACATGAGGCTTCTGGACAAGGAAGAAAGAAGAGAAATGAAATATGTCTTCAACATTCTGGTCATTTGGTGTGTTTTCCAAGGAACTAGTTTCTCTCTCACCTCACCCTTAGTACTGATGGACAGGCACAGTTTGGATGCCTGGAGAGAGCTAGGAACAAAGTAAACAGGCAGGCATCTTGCTGCATTAGACAGAGCTCTGCAAGATTGGATGAAGACATGTAACTTGAGGCTTCTCCACAGGGAGGGAAGAAGAGGAGTACAGCATGCCTCCAACGTCTCAGACAGTAGTACTTTCATCAGACATTAGAGGGAATAAGAGATTATAGGTTTTAGAAGAAAAGAAGGAGGAGAAGGAGAAAAGAAGAAGGAGGAGGAGAGGAGGAGGAGGAAGAAGACCAAAAACAACCAGAAAATCTCTCATTATAAATCCACATGCACAAATCCAGACAAGACCCATCTATAAAAAAGGTTCTAGAGATTCCCAGAATCCCTTGAAAAGCTGAATGGTAAACATCTTTCCCTGTCAGTAAGACTGTATGAAGTGGCTTTCTATTTCAAATGCACAGAAAGTGACACAAAGATACAAGAAACTTGAGAAATAAGAAAATATATACAATCAAAGGAACAAAATAAATCTTGAATAACCAACTCTAAAGAAATGGATACTCATGAATTAATTGACAAAGAATTCAAAACAATCATCTTAGTGAATCTCAGTGAGTAACAAGATAACACATATAAACAACTAAACAAAATAAGAAAACACATGAACAAAATGAAAATACTGATAAGGAGACAAAAAACTATAAAAGAGGAACAAATCAATTTGGGAGCTAAAAATACAATAAACAAACTAAAATATTAACCAGAGGGGTTCAACAATAGGCTTAATCAAAGAGAAGAAAGAATTAGTAAAGTCTAAGACAGGTCATTTGAAATTATCCATCAGAGGAATAACAATAAAATCAAATAAAGTAACAAAGAGTAACAAAAGCTTAAAAGATTTATGGGAAACCACAAAGAAGTCAATTCATGCATTATGGAATTACCAGGAAAAGAAGAGAAATTGGTTTTGACAATGATTTTTTTTTTTTTTTCTATTTTGAAACCAAAGCATAAGCAACAAAAGCAAAAACAGACAAGTGGGAGTCTTTTAAACCAAAAAGCTTCTGCATAGTCAAGAAAACAGAGTGAAGAGGCAACCTACAGAATGGGAGAAACTATAATAGTTCCAAACTATATATCTGATAACGGGTAAATAGTTCCAAACCATGTATCTCATAAGGTGTAAATACCCAAAATATATTGGGAATTTATACAACTCAATACAAAAACAAAAATAAAAAAAAAAAAAACTCTTTAAAAATGGACAAATGATGTGAATAGGCATTTTTCAAATGAAGACATACAAATGCCAATAGGTATGTTAAAATATGCTCAACATCAGTAATGATCAGAGAAATGCAAATCAAACCCACAATGAAATATTATCTTACACTTTTTAGGATGGCTATTATCAAAAAGAAAAAAAAAAAGAAAAGTATTGGCAAAGATGTAAGAATTTAGAACTCTTGTATAGTGTCAGTGGGAATGTAAAACGGGGTAGCCACTGTGAAAAACAATATGGAGATTCCTCAAAAAATTGACAATAGAACATCATATGATCCAGCAATCTCATGTCTGAGCATATACTCAGTATGTACAAAAGAATTAAAATCAGGATCTTGAAAATATATGTACACTCCCATGTTCATTTCAGCATTATGCACAGTAACCAAGATGTGGAAAAACCTAAATGTCAATTGATGGATTACTGAATATATAAAATGTCGCATATACAAACAATGGAATGTTATTTAGTCTTTAGAAAGAAGGAAATCCTGTCATACGTGAGAAATTGGATGAACCTGCAGGACATCTGCAGGAACCTGCAGGAACCTGCAGGACAGATAAACACCACATGATCTCAGTTATATGAGATATGTAAAATAGTCTAATTCTCAGAAGTAGAGAGTAGAATAGTAGTCACCAGGGGAAGGTGGGGCAGGAGGGGAAATGCAGAGTTGTTCAATGGGTATAGTTTCAGTTATGCCTAGGGTTAACAATACTGTATTGTGTACTTAAAAATTATAGAGGATAGCTCTCATGTTAAGTATTCCTACTACAGTAAAAAGAAATTACACAGATATTATTTGCATATTGAATATGTAGAACTATTGTTTTTTTTTTCAACAACAAACAATTGCCTCTCCCAATTCTACTGAAATGTCAAATATTTACAGTCTGTTAGGCTCAAGTTTCTATTTTGGAAAGAACTATATGTTAAACATATTTCTTTAAAAATGTTATTCTACTCTAAGAAAAAAAGGCATGATATGAAATTAAAACTGGTTCTTGCCATTAGTATCAAGAGACAATAAAGAGTGATGATAACTAGGCAATCAGAAGGATGCATGTCCCTTTTAAATGGGGTAGTAATATTCACCTAGAGTCTTCTGTATTTAGGTGGGCTTGCTGTTGTAAAACTTGTTTTTAACATAGTTATCTGAATTTTTTCATGACATTTGACTTTTAAATATTGGCTTAAAAAATTACTGGCTTAAAAAATCAGACCAGCTATAATATTAAAAAAAAATTTCCATAATTTCCATGATTAAGTTTCAAGGAAATTCAGTGGAGAGATGTCTTTTCAACAAATGATGCTCGACCTATTTGATATGTATATTCAAAAGAACGAGATCATATCCTTTGCAGGAACATGGATAGAACTGGAGGCCATTATTCTTGGCAAACTAACACAGGAACAGAAAAGCAAATACTGCATGTTCTCACTTATAAGTAGAAGCTAAATAATGAGAACGCATCGACAGAAAGTGGAGAGCAACAGACACTGGAGCCTACTTGAGGGTGGAGAGTGGGAGGAGGGAGAACTTCAGGAAAACCAAACAAAACAAAACTATTGGGTACTATGTTTAGTACCTGGGGGATTAAATAAACTATACACCAGACCCCTGAGTCATGAGTTTACCTGTAAAACAAACCTGCACATATACCCCTGAACCTAAAATTAAAGTTAAAATATTAAATAATAATACCCATATTCATTAACATATCAGAGACTAACATCTTTTGCACATTTAAATGTTAAGGACTGATGCTTTCAACCTCACACTAGGAAAAGTCAAAGTTTTTTTTGTTACTATTTCTATTCAACATTGCACTTGAGGTTTTATTCAGTAGAATAAGACAAGAAATAAACAAATAAATTTAGTTTAAACAAGGAGAAAGCATCTTTGGTCATACAAGTCATCTATATAATTTTTTTGGAATCTACAGAAAGATACTAGAAATTATAAGAAGGTTGTGTAAGGTAGTAGGATACAAGATCAAGATACACAGTAAATTTTATTTTATGTCAATGTACAATTGAAATTTTTTAAAAGGTACCATTTTAAAGCATTATCATATACAAAAATTTTGGCATAAATCTGAAAAAAGATGTGCAAGAATCATACTTTGAAAACTATGATACATTGTTTTAAAAAATTAAAGAAGGCTTAAATAAGTAGAACAATATCACCACAAGTTGATCTATCAAGGCAATACTAACCAATCAAAATCCCAGCATGCATTTTTATAGAAATTAACCAGTTTATTCTAAAATTTATATGGTAAAGGAAGTCACCTAGAATTTTTCTTTGTCAAATGTTTGTTCCAAAGAATGATTTTAAAAACAAAAAACAGAGTGAAATGTGTCTCATTGCCTGACTTCAAGAATTGTAATACAATTTCAGTAAATAAAACAGTTTGGTATTGGCAACAATAAAGTAAAAAATCAATCAGTGGAACAGCCTTGATAGTTCAGAAGTAGACTCATACATATAAGGTGAATTGATTGTTGGCAAAGATTCAAAAATAATTCACTGCACAAAATAAATCTTTTTAACAAATGATGCTGGACCATGTAATGCTCATATGAAAAATCGTGAACTTTGACCAATAATATATCATATTAAAAATTTACCCAAAATGAATTATAGAACTGAATTTAAAAATCAAAATAATTAAGCATCTAGAAAAAAAGAATAAAATTATTGTGATCTTGTGTTAGACAAAATTTTCTTAGACATAATACTACATAAATAATTCATACATTTTATGTTAACAAATTTCACTTTGTCAAAATTAAGAACTCTTTGTTTTTCAGAAGACACTTGTAAGAGAATGAACAGAAAAACAATACACTTGGAGAAAATAACTGCAAATTACAAAACCTTTAAAAAGTCTTTATTATCTACAAACAACTTTCAAAACTCATTTATTTAAAAAAAAAAAAAAAAAAAAAAAAGTTAGACCACCCCACCAGTGAAGTATAGCTGGCATATAAGCCCTTGAAAGCATACTTGAAATAATTTGTCTTCAGAGGAATGACAATTAACATTTCAGTTACATAATGTTACACACCCATAAGAATGTCTAAAAGTCAAAAGAAAGAACAGAGTTTTGGTGAAGATATGAAATAACTGAAACTGTCATAACTCTAACTGTCATATAGTGATGGTGAAATTGTAAACTAGTACAATTATTTTAGGAAATGGCAATTTCCTTAAAAGTTAAATGTACACCAACCATACAACCCAGCCATTCTACTCTTAGCTATTTACCTAAAAGGAAGGAAAGCATTATTTAGTAGAAAGACTTTTACATGAATATTCATATAGCAGTTTCATTTGTCACGGCCAAATCCTGTATACCATACAAATGTCCATCAAGAGGTTAGTGAATGAACACATTGTGTTATACCCACACAATGGAATACTCTTCAGCCATAAAAAGTATGAATTAAAGGTACAAAATAAAATATGCGATATAAAGTATTGCGCATTCTTAAGTATTGTGTTTTTTAACTTATGCAAACCAATCAAAACATATTTTTTACTCTGTAAGATAGCTTAATGAATTTTTGATATTGTCCAGAAATAGGAAAATACTTCACACTCTTAGTAAGAAGTAAAATCTTTTCTCAATTATAGGCACATGAAACACACAGAGAACCTGCAACTTCAGTTCTATAGCTTCAACTTCACGTCAAAAGAAAATTCTCATCATTAGGCGATATATGATTGTGTATATATATACACACACACACACATACACGCACACATATGTATGATTAAAATGAATACAAAACAAAATGGTTATTCATAAATTGAACTTTGTCTTAAATTTTAAAATCAAATTTTTACATTTATAATTAATTCTTTTTCTCTTTTTTCAGTAATTAACAAGACAAAAAAACAAGGTTATGTGATGGCATCTATGTCTGCTTTTAAAGTATATTAAATTCTATTTAAATGTGTTTTTAAAAATTATATGTCTTAATGTCATCTATTTTTAGAATGATATAGCTCTAATACTGAAATAATTTCTGTGAATGTATCTTTAATGTATAAGAAAAAAGATAAAATTACTTTTGTAGGGACCAAAGAAAAATTTTCCCTTCTCACCCTCAAGGTTCACAAACATCACTGACAAGAGGAAATTAATAGGAAAAAAGACATAAAAATGTATCTGATCATAGTTTTATATAACACAGGAGCCTTCAGAATATACACTCAAAGGTACAGGGAATATTGTCCATTTTTATGCTTAGGTATGCACAGCCATGTAGAAAAACTGTTGGGCAAAAAACATGATTGAATGCTAATAGACTGAGTGGGGAAATCCAGCACGACCTGTGTGTCCGGAGTCTTTTGGCCTCTGTCAAGCATGTATTCCTTCCTTCTGGATATGGGCAAGACGCTCTCTGGAATGAGAGTCTTATGATGAACAGTCAAACAAGGTAGGCCAGATAATTTCTTTAAAGCTAGTTTTTACACAAACAAGGTAGAGGAAAAGTTGGCATATTATTTTGGGGTTTGATGGTTGATTCTGGGGAAAAGGGGTTCTGAATACAAAGTTAAGGGGCACCAGAAAAATGACAAGTAAATATAACCTTAAAATAGACAGAAATATATCTCACCTCTGCTCTTTGATTCAGAAACTTCCCTCTCTGTCTCTAATCTCTCCTCCCTCCCAGTCTTTCTCCCTTTCTCTGTTTTTCTGGATGTATTGAGCCATTGAAACTCCTAGGAGACTCCTGGCTTCCAGTAGCAAAGTTGACAGCCTCACGAGGCTGAGAAGACAATTAGAATCAACTCATATTAGAGAGCTGGATACTCAATATGTTTTTATTGTTTCTAAGAAAACATGTTCAACTATTTTGAAAACTACTTTTTTTTTTGTTTTCCCCTTTTCTCATTTTTTCTTTTTTTTCTTTTTATCTGCATTGGAAGTAGTCACTAAGTTTATGCCACAGATTGGAAGGGATGGGTAAATTTACTTAGTAAGCAAAGCAAACGTTTGCCTCTTCTTGAAAAGTGAATAAGATACCTGAAATTAAAGGATCATCTTCTGGCCTTTTAAAGAAGGAGGTACCATTTTTTCAATTATTAACATTTTCAAGTCATTTTTAATTGATGATCAAGGCTCTTCCTGACTCTTCATCAGTAACATATATAATAAGGGTTAGAGAAGTGAAGGATTTTTATGTGTGTGTAAAGGTGAGACATGATAGATTACAAGAGGTATAAAAATGACATTAAAACGTTACAGTAAGGTAATTTATTACTGAAGAAAGAAAAAGTAGTTTAAATACATTTAGTGGAGCCTAAGTGCACAGTGTTTATAAAGTCTACAGCTGTATACAATAATGTTCTAGGCCTTCACATTCACTCACCACTCACTCACTGACTTAACCAGTGTAACTTCCCATCCTGCAAGCTCCGTTTCTGGGAAGTGTCCTAGACAAATGTACCATTTTTTAACTGTTTTATAAAAGAGGTTGATATGTTAATAGAAAAGTAATAAAATGGCACAACTTCAGAAATTTACATAACCTTTAAAGTTACTCTTTGGAGATTCTCTTTGTCATGGATTTGAGCCTGTTCCAGTATAACACAAAATATGGAACTGACTAAACACCCACTACATTTTTTAAAGTAATTTTTATTATAGTGTCAAGGGTACATGTACAGATTGGTTCTACAGTTAAATAGCATTATGTGGGGAGTTAGCATCCATATTATTTCATCACCCAGATAATAAGCATAGTGCCAGATAGGGGTGTGTGTGTGTGTGTGTGTGTGTGTGTGTGTGTGTGTGTGTGTGTATGTGTATATATATACATATATATATTTTTTTTTTGAGATGGAGTTTCACTCTTGTTGCCCAGGCTGGAGTGCAATGGCACCATCTCGACTCACTGCAACCTCTGCCTCCTGGGTTCAAGCGATTCTTTTGCCTCAGCCTCCAGAGTAGCAAGGATCATAGGCATGCACCACTACACCCAGGTAATTTTGTATTTTTAGTAGAGACGGGGTTTCTCCATGTTGGTCAGGCTGGTCTCAAGATAGGTAAATTTTTTATCCTCACCCTCCTACCCAACCTCCATCCTAAAGTAGACCCTGGTGTCTATTGTTCCTTTCATTGTGTCTGTATGTACTCAGTGTTTAATTTATACTCATAAGTGAGAACATATGGTGTTGGGTTTTCTGTTCCTGTATTGGTTCACTTAGGATAATGGTCTTCAGCTTCATCCATATTGTTGCAAAAGACATTATCTTATTCTTTATTTTGGCTGCATAGTATTCCATGGTGTATATGTACCACATTTTCTCTATCCAGTCTTCCACTGATGGGCATTTATGTTGATTGCATGTCTCTGCTATTGCGAATAGTGCTGTGATTAACTTATTCATCCATGTGTCCTTATGGTTGAACAATCTATATTCCTTTGGATTGCTAATGGGATTGCTGGGTCAAACGGTAGTTCTATTTTTAGCTCTTTGAGAAATTGTTAAACTGATTTCCACAGTAGCTGAACTATTTTACAATCCATAAGCAGTGTTATAAGTGTCGTCTTCTCCACAGCCTCACCAGTATTTGTCATTTTTTTTTATTTTTTAATAATAGCCATTCTGAATGCTGTCAGATAATATCTCATTGTGGTTTTCTCTATTAATTTCTCTAATAATCACTGATATTGAGCTTTTTAAATATGCTCCTTGACTGCACATATGTCTTCTTTTGAGAAGCGTCTGTTCATGTCCTTTGCCCACTTTTAAATGGGATTCTTTGTTTTTTGCTTAATTTAATTTCCTTATAGATTCTGAATATTAGCCCTTTGTTGGATGCCTATCTTGCAACTATTTTCTCCGATTCTGTGGGTTACATATTTATTCTGTTGATGAATATTTTCTTTTGCTATGCAGAAGTTCTTTAGTTTAATTAGATCCCATTTGTCAAATTTTGTCGTTGCTGCAATTGCTTTTAATCTCTTCATCATGAAATGATGTATCCAGGGCCTATATCTAGAATGGTATTTCCTAGGTTTTCTTTAGGGGTTTTTATGGTTTTGTGCTTTACCTTTAAGTCTTTAATTCATGTTGAGTTGATTTCCTATATGGTGTAAGGAAGGGTTCTAGTTTTAATCTTCTGCATATAGCTAGACAGCTATTCCAGTACCATTTATTGAATAAGGAGCCCTTTCCCCATTGCTTGTTTTTACAAGTGTTGTTGAATATCAGATGGCTGTACATGTGCAGCTTTATTTCTGTATTTTCTATTCTGCCCCATTGGTCTGTGTCTAATTTTTTTTACCAGTACCACATTGTTTTGGTTACTGTGGCCTTGTAGTATAGTTTGAAGTTGGGTAACATGATGTCTCCTGCTTTGTTTTCTTTGCTTAGGATTGTTTGTGCTATTCAGGCTCTTTTGTTGCTCCATATTAATTTTAGAACAATTTTGTTTTCCTAATTCTGTGAAGAATGTTATTGACAGTTTGATAGGAATAGTGTTGAATCTGTGACTATTTTAAAAACATTGATTTTTCCTACCCATGAACAGGGAATCTTTTTAGAGTAGTTTGTGTCATCTCCGATTTCTTTCAAAAGTGTTTTGTAATTCTCATTGTAGAGATCTTTCAAGTCTCTAGTTAGCTGTATTCCTAAGTATTTTGTGTATATGTGACTATTGTGAATGGGATTGCATTCTGGATTTGGCACTCAGCTTGGACTATTGGTGTATAGAAATGAGCTTCAGTTGAGATGAATGTTTCTGAACTCCCCTCATTACCATAATAAAATCCACACCCAAGAAGGACGTTATTCACCATTTTCTGTACATGCAATGTATATAGAAGCATGATTGACAACTGTGCCTGTGCTGCTTTTACTCTACCTCTACGTACAATAACTCAGCTAACCAGCTGGATAAATGCTCTTTGGGGAAGAGCATTGTTTGGGGAAGCGTTTCTTTGGAAATTACCTCTGGTGTCTTCCTTACTTGTTAAAAGCAATAAAATCCTTGTGAAATCTGACTTGGTCATGGTCATTGGACTGTCACCCACCAAGCGATGAACCCACGCACTGTGTGAGGAACAGTCTGATGTTTGGTAGTTTAGGTGTACTAAATAAATGTTGCAATATTTTCAGCTTACACTTGGTTTATCAGGACACAACTACTTTGTAAGTTGAGGGGCATCTGTACATACATAGACATACAAAGATTTGTTCTAGAAATTTGACTTACACAAATATGATAACTAGTTATACAGTTTCTATAAGGCTGTTGTCTTCACATCTGGTACTGGAGGTTGAAGTCTATAGGGCATAGCACAAGTAGGGAAGAGCAACAACACAGTGGAATTCTGGAATTCTCTAGAATCAATTAGAATCTATAAGAATGGACTGAATCAGATCAGTTCTTATTGGTTCTAATCTTTGATTGTTGAAGTATCCTGTGGAGGAAAGACCTTTGCCAAGGAGCTACACTTACAGCCTATAGTTTCAATTGCAAAATTTTGAATTCTAAACTCCAAACTTTTTGCCATGCACCAAAAGTAAAAAACAGAAACACAGAAACTCACCAGCTCAGATATCAAATAGCTCTTATCTTTCCTGGTGATCACAAAATCCTTAATTGATTTGAGCTCAAAATGTACAAAAAACAAAGCCAAAATAAAAAGACAAACATACCAAATTATCCATTGTCTCTCTCCTTAAGATAATTGATCTCTATATGTCACTAACACTTTTACCAAAATTAGCAAATGGCTAGACCATAAATCCATAATTCTAATTATGCTGCCAATAATGATTACTAATGACAAATAAGCCAAAAAGAAAATGTAAAATATTAGTAGATAGTAAAATTAAAATTAGAAAAGGAGAGAGTCAGCAAAGTCCTGTTACTATTCTAGATTCATCTGTGCATGCCCAGAAATGACACGCCTGGGCTTCCACTGCCCATGAAGTGTACTTGTCTGGTGACAGAGTACCTGGCTTTCTTAGGTGGATACACTTGGCATTTTAGTAGAAGACCTCCAGAACTGCTAAAAGATAAATTTCCAAGACAATACAAAATTTGGTTAATTCTCATACAGATATAAAAATGAATGTGCATTAAAGATTTTATTTAACTCATTAATGAGGAAACCTGTGAAGTGCAATAACTGGTTCAAAGGAGAACCCAAACCCCACACACAATTATGTATCAGGAACACTGGCAAGAATTTGTAAACAGTTCCAAAACTCATCTTTGAGTATTAAGAATGAGTGAATTATCTCTCCATGGAACAATTCAGTTGTATGTCTATAGACAAGAATTGGTTTTCATTTCTGTTAGTTATCTACCACTTAACAGAGTTGCAAAGAAGCTTATAGAATCAAAATAATGTAATGTGAAATGTGCCATAAATAATGCATAGTTTTCATTGAAACACAGATTTTTTTCCCCATATGTCGTGTATCTATTAGTTCACTAGGCCTAATTTGTAATATTTATGGAAAATATAGTCAGAGTAATAGTAGGACCAATAGTAGTTATATCATTAAAGAACTTACCATCAAATAATAACTTTTCTAAAGGTTAACATGATGCCTCTCATACAATTATTAAGTAAGCATATGTCAAATATTTTAAATTTCTTTATATTAAATATATATTATTTCAAGTACTATATCATTTGTAATTTATATTAGTTTTTTGACTCTCTTCTATGTTGCATTGATCAATTTGTCTATGTGTACCCTAATATAAATTTTTATTACTATAAAAATAATATTTTGGCATATAGTAAAAAATGAACACATTACTTATTTCTTTCAATTCCTGTATGATACGTTAACAGAATAAGCTACATAGTTTCAATTTTCTTATAGAATTTAAAGGATTTTTTTTTTTTCCTGATTCATAGGGTTACTTTCAGTAGCTTAGTATGGGTAGAGAAGTCTAACATTTTCTTATTTACCCAAGTTAGTTTGACCTATTTTTCAAATTGGAATTTCTATTTCTTGTTAAAAATGCTGCAGACATTTCAATAGTGTTTCAAAGCCTGGGAGGCAGAGCTAGAGGATTCATCAAGCTCAGCTCACCTAATACACACACCCAGCCTCCTACCATCATTTCCACCCTGAGCCTAAGGGTCTGTCCATCTGTTTCTTTTATGAAATCCAGGGAACATTGTTATTTTCTCAAGAGCTTAGAGATTTAGTGCGTGTGTGTGTGTGTGTGTGTGTGTGTGTGTGGTTCCCTTTTCTATATTGACAAAGTTTATTATTTTTTGTTTTACTTTTCTCTCAACTCATGCCTACAAAAGAAATTTTAAATACTAAAGATGAAGGATCATAGCAAGTCCTGAAGGTTTAAGAATCCAAAGTAAAAATTTACAGTTATATCTGTACTTTGTGTTCAATTGGAAAATAAGTAAAAATTAAAATAAGTCCTTCATGCTATTTAGAGTTTTCTAGTGAGAAATACACACTAACTTATTGAATATTTTATTTAAATTTTTATTCTCTAATTTCATTCACTTTAAAAAGGTAAAAGACAGTACTTATTGATGAGAAGAAAATAAGGAATTTAGTTAAGCCAGAATATAATATATATATTTACACATTTCCTATTATTCCAGAGATCATGGAGTTAAACATTTTAAGATCAAAGCTAGTGTTTAACAAAGATCACTGCCATTTTTTCTGATCTTTTATGCTATACAACCTCAAAATTAATGACTCAGAATAAACAAACTATTTTGTGTACTTATTCTTCATCATAATGCTTTTTACTTCTATGCTTGCCTAGTATTGGAAAATATCTGCATAACCCATTTGAGAGGAAATAAAATATTTCTAGATTGCCCATTTTTTAAAGCGAAAAAAATTGCAAAACTATCAGACACATAAATCATAAAGAGTAAACATTTAACAAAAATCACATTAAGAATTTTAAGCACAAGGTATTAGTCTTAGTGTTTTCATATCAACCTATTGATTCCTCAGTGCAAAGCCTAACTCACTTTAGGGGTATGCTAAATAAAAAATATATTATGAATAGATATTTATTTTCATGGAATAATTGTCACTATGTAGGTGAACATTCAACTCAAGATATAAAGAATAAATGTTTAAGTTCAGTATATTTATTAGTTTTCTATTGCTGCAGTCACAAATTACCACAAAACTAGCAGAGTAAAGTACAACACATGTATTGACTTACAATTTTGTAAGTAAGGAATTCTAGGAGGGTGCATCTGGTTTTCCAACTCCAGGTCTGACGAGGTCACAATCAAGTTGTCTTTTGGCCTGGGCTCTTATCTGGAGTCCCTGAGGGAAGATTTGATGTTTAATTCTTAGGGGAGAAGTATTGTTGGCAGAATTCAATTCCCTGTAGTTGTAATGCTGAGGTTTCCCATTTCCTTGCTGCCTCTCTTTCTGGGACTTCTCTTAGCTCTTTAAGGCCACCTGCTTTCTTCATCATATTGCCTCTTCCCTCTTGGAGCCAGCAAAAGGACAAATGCATTTTATACTTCTAAACTCTCACTCTTCCTATTGCATCACTTCTGGCTCCAGCTGAAGAGAGTTCTCTTTTTTTAAGGATTCCTGTAATAAAGTTACAGTAGGTAGCTAGTCAGACATAAGCAGAGTGGAGAGGGACCCCACCACCAGGAATGTCAGGTGACCATCAGATGATGGTCAGGCAGTTGTTAAACTGTCTCTCTAAAATAATAATTGGTTGCAACTGGTGCCAGGGAAAGACAGTCTCCCAGTAGATAGAAACACCTGAAGCTGGTGATCAGCAGCTTCCTGATAAGATCTCAGGAGTTGGGTGAGAGGGCTCACGCATTTGCACTAAGAGCCAAAATGGCAGAGTTTAACTGTTTACATGACCGCCTTGGACCATTCAGACTGGCAAGGGAAGAGTGCCTCAAGTGAGCACGTGTGCAATTCCAGTAATTACACTGCTCATGAGGCCCCTCCCAAGCACTGTCAGGCCACTGCACATGCCAACCGCCTATCCCAAAGAAAGAATCGGGGAGAGGTCATGCAGGATGCTGGAAGTATGGAGACATATAAATCCCAAGTCAAAAGTTCAAACCGAACACTTGATCTCTCAAGACACCTGCTTGGCCCTCTTACAAGTGTACATTACTTCATTTTGCTCCGCTCTAAAGCTTTTTAGTAAACTTTCACTCCTGCTCTAAAATTTGCCTTATTCTCTCTGTCTTATGCCTCTTGGTTGAATTCTTTATTCTGAGGAGGCTAGAACTGTAGACCTGTATGGATTCACCACTGCTAACATACTCGGGTGCTGCATGGCTTAGATATCTTCCGCTGCTAACATTAAAAATGGACCATATTTGACAACTCAGGATAATTTTTATGTAACAGCAGATAAATAATCCTACTTATATGTTGTTTTCTACTTTATAAAGTAATAAATTCGGTGTCCAGTATTAGGGCAA
This sequence comes from Papio anubis, assembly GCF_008728515.1. Classification (NCBI taxonomy): domain Eukaryota; kingdom Metazoa; phylum Chordata; class Mammalia; order Primates; family Cercopithecidae; genus Papio; species Papio anubis. The sequence goes on from NC_044978.1 coordinate 71,703,852, forward strand.
GGAGATCTTTCGGGGCCATCCTACCTACTACAGAATGTTGAAAAATTGTTTTTAGAAATATTTTAGGAATTTTTTATAGACTAAGTGAATAACCTTTAGTGGAGATATTTTCTCATAATTTATTAATAAAAAACTTTATATAGAATGTTTTAAATTTTCCAATGAAGGCTTAAAATTCACACATATGTCATGTAATTGTGTGTACATGAGTTTTATGTTTGCTAAGAATTTCTATTTATTTTCTATCTGTTTTTCAGAGGTAATATTTTTTGACTGCTTGGAGTACATGATCTCGCATGAAGAACAAATTCTATGTCAGAGGTTTATGGGTTGCCTTCCCTTGAATAATGCTGCCTTGGTTTGAATTTTTCCTGTTCTAGGGCAACATAATATGAGACAGTCCAGCTTCTTATCTGTGTGATATCTCTGGATAAAGAAAAACATACTGGCCGGGCGCAGTGGCTCAAGCCTGTAATTCCAGCACTTTGGGAGGCCGAGACGGGCGGATCACGAGGTCAGGAGATCGAGACCATCCTCGCTAACACGGTGAAACCGCGCTCTACTAAAAAAGACAAAAACTAGCCCGGGGAGGTGGCGGGTGCCAGTAGCGCCAGCTACTCAGGAGGCTGAGGCAGGAGAATGGCGTAAACCCGGGAGGCGGAGCTTGCAGTGAGCTGAGATCTGGCCACTGCACCCCAGCCTGGGTGATAGAGCGAGACTCCGTCTCAAAAAAAAAAAAAAAAAAGAAAAAGAAAAACATACTAAAATAATTGAATAAGAAATAAACAATGCTCATAGATGTTTTGACAGCAATGTTAAAAGTCTCATGACTCAATCTTAACTCTATTCCTTTCTGCTTTGTTAAGATAGTAATTTTTAAATTTTCACCAATTTCACCATTAGAAACACATTTTTCATCATGATGCAATACAGACAAACGCAAAATACTTTCGCAAGTTTCTACATTACATACATAATACATTTCCTACTTTTACTATTCATATTTTTTACTGTTGTTTTATTTTACTATTTATTTCACTAAACATTGTTATTGGAACTAACTAAACTGATTTTATAACCTATTTATAGGGAACTACCTGTATATTGAGTGAAAAAATATCTTCTTTTGGAAACTCCTTAAGATATAGTCTGCCTTACTGCACCCTATTGAGGTGAGGATTTCTTCAGAAGTTTCCACAAGTACGGAATGTGGAAATAGACTTTACTTGTCAAAATTGGTGACCTCTACTCCTCTCCTGTTTCAAGCTACTTTTCCAATGAATATTTATTTTTCCTAGTGTAGCAATATAAGCAGAGTCCCTCACTGTCTTTTTGCAAATTTGACAAGTATTAAAGGTTTTCAATTTCCTAAACACCTTTTTTTCTAAGAGGTTTTCCTTCCAGAGATTAATGGATAATAATGTAATAAGCTGTATCACCAATGTGTAAAGTAGAAATGAGGTAATCCCTTTTATCCCCACCATAAAGTGTTGCAGCCAACATCCCTGTAACAGAAGACAGGTTAATAAGATAAAAGTGTAACAAATTTATTACATACACAAGTGTGCATGGGAGTCATACAAATTATAAAAACTGAAGAGAAGAGCCAGATGGTTGGTGTGAAATTCCTTCTTTACTGGGGAGAGGAAAGTGGGGTGCATAGGAGTAAAAATCTTTCAGGGGAAATGAATGGATGCCGTAGACGTAAACATTAACTTGTAAATGATTCTCTTTGAAATTGGAATGAAACTGAGAAACAGTTACTATCTTGTGAAATAGTGCATCCAGATGTGGTTGCATTTCTCAGTCTTCTATGATAGATAATAAGACTTTAGGCAGGGGATGGAAAGCACTTTTGTTCCTTTTTGGAAGTCAGGGATCTCGATAGGTAAAATAACTTCAGAGAACAGCTTTATCCTGTGACTTGGGAGGACCAGAGGATTGAATGGCAGGAAGGTGGGGGAAGATCAGAGAGATCTTGAGGCTACTTCTTTAGTCCAATATGTAAAACACTATATTTGGGGATATTGTTTCTGGACCCCAACAATTTCATACCATAATTTATCATATTTCTTACTCTTTATACAGATAAATTTTCACTTCTGTCAACTCCAAATGTTCTGTAGCTCATTTCAAATTAACACTGTCCTTCAGAATCTCCTGTCCAAAATGCACTATAAGGCCTCAATTTTTACAACAGCAAGAAACTTATTCTATTTAACATAATTAGAAAATGAATTTACTAGGAAACAGAGGACATGATTCAGAATCAAGAGGAAAATTGAACAACTTAGTTTTGAAAGTGAGAAAGAACCAAGGGAAACTAATTTACCTCTACACAATTCAACAACATGCTAAAGAAGATCTAGGCAAAGATGTTGCTGCCCTCAGTAGCGGTGCCACACATTTAGGATGAGGCCACAGCTGCTTATATTCAAGGAATCTTTCACCGGCATGCCTTTTTGAATCCTTCTGGAGTCAAAGTTACGGGAACAACTACGTTCAGATCCTGTGCAATAGAACACCTCATGACATTTGTTTTCTTATAAATTATATCTATGGATACTTCTGCTTTCTTACATAATTATTTAGATGTATAATCTGGAATTTTAAAATTGTTATTTTTATCCCTCTCCCTTTCTGTTTTTCTTTTTCTCCCTTTACTCATTCCTTCTTTTTTTAAGATCCAGGTTATTTTAATGCTCATCACAACTTATCTTCAAGATGAAAATAATGCTAACTAAACTGATAAGTGTAGACATGTGGCAGGGGAACGATCTAGGGAGCAGGAGGCTTTGCTGCAGGCCAGCTGTCTCACAGCACATTTTCAATCACGCTGTTGTAGGTTCAACCTCGGGAAAGACACTTCAGTTCACTGTGTGTAGATTCCATGTTTTCAGCAACTCCTCAGGTCATATGTTTATACAAGTTCATAATTTGGCATTTAAATATTTCCCTTCTTCCCTAAATATGATTATTAGGGATAAAAGCCAAATGCCTCTTTCTGTCTTTTCTTTCATCCTGTCACAAGCGGTATGCAGATTGTTTCCTGTCATTGCAGCAGCATTCCTGCCCTTTCTGCATTTTCCCTTACTTACCCTGGAAAAATGTGCAAATAATATTTGCCAGAATATCCTGCCAGCTGTTTCCAGTTGAGACGCTGTCAAGGATAGCTACTCATACAAGCTTTGGAAGGCGGGAAGGAAAAAGCCATTCTTTTCTCCTATGGCAGTGGCAGACAGATGTGTGAGCTGACAGCAGAAAACAGACGTTGAGATTCCCAGTAGCCTACAGGCATTTGCTGGTGAATCACCCGCTGTGGTGCTGCAAGGAGCAGAGATCATTAGCAGTATTTTTCCATGATTGATGCACACAAGAAAATGATCATTAACAATGTCATCCTCAAATATGATCAATAATATGAACAATAAAACTTAAACACTCATTATTCAAATTGACAATAGACTAGCCAGTTTTCTTCTCACAGGTTTGGCAGTTCACTGAGATTTTGACAAATTATTAAATAAAATGATATGACTCTGTCTATGTATATATATCCTTAATGTAAACATTAAATACTACTCCATGCATAACACAAAATAATTCTTTAGAATGCATAGAGTTCTGAAATATTATTATAAATGTAAAATTTTCAATTTCAACAATCTTTAAATGGGTAAAATACAGACAGATTTTCTGTGTTAGTTGAAGCATAAATATGGTTAACGTAAACTAAGATTGGCAGACATTTAAAATTAATGCAGACCAATAACCTCCCAAAATCCATTATGTCTGGAGAATGTATGTTTCAGTTAACACTTGTAAATATATATTTGTGGGCCGGGCGCGGTGGGTCAAGCCTGTAATCCCAGGACTTTGGGAGGCCGAGACGGGCGGATCATGAGTCAGGAGATCGAGACCATCCTGGCTAATACTGTGAAACCCCGTCTCTACTAAAAAATACAAAAAACTAGCTGGGCGAAGTGGCGGGTGCCTGTAGTCCCAGCTACTCGGGAGGTTGAGGCAGGAGAATGGCGTGAACCCGAGAGGAGGAGCTTGCAGTGAGCTGAGATCTGGCCATTGCACTCCAGCCTGGGTGACAGAGCAAGACTCCGTCTCAAAAAAAAAAAAATATATATATATATATATATATATATATTTGTGACTGTCAACTTACAAACACTAAGAAGATATAGAGACAATTTATAATTTAACCTCAAGTATTTGAAGGTTTAGTTGAAATTTACTGTTTTTATTTTTGTTTTTTTTTTTTTTTTGAGACAGAGTCTCACTCTGTCGCTCAGGCTGCAGTGGTGCGATCTTGGCTCACTGCAACCTCTGCCTCCCAGGTTCAAGTGATTCTCCTGCCTCAGGCTCCTGAGTAGCTGGGACTACAGACGCTTGCCACCATGCCCAGCTAATGTTTATATTTTTAGTAGAGACGGAGTTTCACCATGTTGGTTAGGTTGGTCTCGAACTCCTGACCTCCTGTGATCCACCCAACTCGGCCTCCCAAAGTGCTGGGATCACAGGCGTGAACCACTGCACCCAGCCTACAATTTTAAAAATGTAAGTAAACTACAACAGGGATTGATGTTAAACTTAAATAACTCAATCTCTTTTTAAGCAAAATTTATAGCATAGTCACATCACTCAGTGTGACAGGTTTTAATTCAAAGTTTAATGATAGGTAATTTCTTTTTCAAAAAGCCTCAAAATTTGCTGCTATTTTATGTTGCTGTAATGTTACAAAAAAAGAAAAGAGACTTGTAGTAACATTTCTTTTCTTTTTCAATATGGTCTTACATAAGAAAGACATCATAATGTAATCAGTAAAGTTTTAATCATGGAAATCACCAGTACATAATGCTTTTTATTCAATAAGCTCAACTGTCCAAGGATGTGCCAAAATAATGTAAAACTAATTATTAAATTATAAAGTAAAATGTTCTATCCTATGTAAATACAGAAATAGAAAGGGCAGCTAACTACTGCTGTCCTATATTGTTATGCATTTGCTAATAGAATTCCATTCTCCTGGAAAGGTCTAAAGATATGGAGGCAGTCCTTGGGTTATGAGAGTGAATTGAAATCCAGTATCACTCCGTGAGTTACATTTTCAAACTTAGAAAATATAATTTAGAAGCATTTTGAAAATTTTAAGAAGGCCTAAGGCAAGTCCAAAGGTGTATATTTTCAGGCTTTGATAACACAGTGCATAGTAGAGAACATTTTTAAACCATCATTTGTAAATAGTAGTAATAATTTTTAATTTTCAGGTGTATGTATTAAAACCAGACAGAGTTCATGTGGAAATGCAGTATGCTAGTAATGCCTTTTATACTTATAAGCTCTTCCAAATATCATCATGGGCTGTTATTTTTATATCCCTGACATGTGGTAGTTTCTCAAAAAAAGGAAGGAATGAAAAAATAATCCCTCAGTTATGGAAACCATTCCAATAGTTTTGTGTTTATATGACGGACTGATAGTCTGTTATAACCCTGTGGGTTCTTTTTGCCTGCTCCAGAGAAAAAGTGAATACACTGAGAAAACAGGTGTTATAGCAGAGAAAAAGTTCAATAATCCCATGGCCTTCTAGCAAGGAGGAAGGGAGATGTCTCTCAAACCTGCGTCCCCAGGAATTTGGAGACAATTAAGGATGGTTTGGCAGGCAGGGGGCTTAGAAATGGGTTCTACTGATTGGCTGATTGGGGATGAAAGCACAAGAATGCCAAAACTGTCATTGTGCACCAAGTCAGTTCCTGGGTGGAGGTCATCTGTCTGGGTGGTGTCAGCTGATCCTCTGGAATGCAAAGCCTGAAAAATATCTCAAACATCAGGCTTAGATTGTTGTGATCAATAGGAGCAATTGGGAAAGTTAAAAGTCTTATGACTACTGGCTACTGACTCCTGAATAGTAAGCAAATACGGAAATGCAAGTTAGAAAACAATGAATAGTTATCATTTAACTATGCCTAAGTCTTAGCAGAATTCAGGCCCCTATCATCATTCTCACCTTGTGGCCTTTCATTAGTTTTGCAAAGATGGCTTCTCTCCATGAACAAGGTTTGGGGAGGATGGGGCTAGTTTGGGGAAGTAACTATTATCGTCCTTGGTTTAAAGTTAAACTATAAACTAAATTTCTCCCATAGTCAGGCTGACCTATATACAAGGATAAGCAAAGACAATTAGCTTGTGAGATTAGAAACAAGATAAAGTCGATTATGTTCAATTTTACTCACTGCTATAATTTTGCACTGGCAGTTTCAAATTCAGGATGATGGTTTTCAAATTTATCTTTTAGATTATATCTTATATATGAGTTTATTCCAGGTATGATACTTAATTCTCATGTTATTACCTATACAGTTTATCTTATTTTTTCAGGCATCTTCTATCACCAGTAGTCCATGCCACACAACAATGCAGATGGTTTTTTTGTTTTGTTTTGTTTTGTTTTGTTTTGTTTTTTGAGATGGTGGAGTCTTGCTCTGTCGCCCAGGATGAAGTACAGTGGCTCAGTCCCTGCTCACTGCAACCTCCTCCTCCCAGGCTCAAGCGATTCTCCTGCCTCAGCCTCCTGGGTAACTAGGACTACAGGCGAGTGCCATTATGCCTGGCTAATTTTTTTTTATTTTATTTTTTATTTTTAGTAGAGACAGGGTTTCACCATGTTGGCCAGGTTAGTCTTGAACTCCTGACCTCAGGTGATCCACTTGCCTCCGCCTCCCAAAGTGCTGGGATTACAGGTGTGATCCACCATGCCTGTCCTGCAGATGTGTTTTTGATCAGATTTTCAAAGACCTCACGTTACTAATCTAATGATGCATTCATTTTTGCTTTTTTTTTTTTTGATGCTTTAAATCAGTGAGGTAAAGTGTCTTTTCAGCCTTTTTCACCATTCTTCTCCTATGTCTTACTGTTCAAATAAGACTAATAAATCTCTTCCAAATCATATATCAGCATTTCTTTTTTTGCTTTCATTTAACTTATGTCCCTCTTTTGCTAGGATTGACAATCCACTCATCTAAAACCAATAAAAATCCTTATGACGACCTTTCTGTACTTACACGGGAGATTACTGCCTTATTGAAGATTCTTCTCAATTATTCACTTTCTCCTTTGAAATCTATAAGACATACATATCAATCTTTCTTGTGGCATTTAATTTTCTTTAACTTTTTAATGGTGCTTTCATTTTATTTTGAATTATAGGTGTTTATTAATATTATACTGACATACTTTATAGCCTATTAAAGATAGTGTTTAAATTAGCATTTATAACAAAAACCACATGATTATCTCAATAGACGCAGAAAAGGCCTTTGACAAAATTCAACAGCTCTTCATGCTAAAAACGCTCATTAAATTCGGTATTGATGGAACGTATCTCAAAATAATAAGAGCTATTTATGACAAACCCACAGCCAATATCATACTGAATGGGCAAAAATTGGAAAAATTCCCTTTGAAAACTGGCACAAGACAGGGATGCCCTCTCTCACTAGTCCTATTCAACATAGTGTTGGAAGTTCTGGCTAGGGCAATCAAGCAAGAGAAAGAAATGCAGAGTATTCAGTTAGGAAAAGAAGAAGTCAAATTGTCCCTCTTTGCAGATGACATGATTGTATATTTAGAAAACCCCATCATCTCAGCCCAAAATCTCCTTAAGCTGATAAGAAACTTCAGCAAAGTCTCAGGATACAAAATTAATGTGCAAAAATCACAAGCATTCTTATACACTGTGCACAGACAGACAGAGCCAAATCATGAATGAACTTCCATTCACAATTGCTTCAAGGAGAATAAAAAATACCTCCGAGGAATCCAACTTACAAGGGATGTGTAAAGGACCTCTTCAAGAGAACTACAAAACCACTGCTCAGTGAAATCAAAGAGGACATAAACAAATGGAAGAACATACCATGCTCATGGATAGGAAGCATCAATATCGTGAGAATGGCCATACTGCCCAAGGTAATTTACAGATTCAATGCCATCCCCATCAAGCTACCAATGACTTTCTTCACAGAATTGGAAAACTGCTTTAAAGTTCATATTTGAACCAAAAAAGAGCCCGCATCTCCAAGACAATCCTAAGTCAAAGGAATAAAGCTGGAGGCATCATGCTACCTGACTTCAAACTATACTACAAGGCTACAGTAACCAAAACAGCATGGTACTGGTACCAAAAACAGAGAGATAGACCAATGGAACAGAACAGAGTCCCTGAAATAATACCACACATCTGCAGCCATCTGGTTTTTGACAAACCTGAGAAAACAAGAAATGGGGAAAGGATTCCTATTTAATGGGGAATGGTGCTGGGAAAATTGGCTAGCCATAAGTAGAAAGTTGAACCAATCCTTTCCCTACCCTTATATGAAAATTAATTCAAGATGGATTAGAGACTTAAATGTTAGACCTAATACCATAAAAAAAAATCCTAGAGGAAACCTAGGTAGTACCATTCAGGACATAGGCATGGGCAAGGACTTCATGTCTAAAACACCAAAAGCAATGGCAACAGAAGCCAAAATTGACAAATGGGATCTAATTAAACTAAAGAGCTCTGCACAGCAAAAAAGAAGCTACCATCAGGAGTGAACAGGCAACCCACAGAATGGGAGAAAATTTTTCAATCTACCATCTGATTAAAGCACATCCACAACCTACAAAGAACTCAAACAAATTTACAAGAAAAACAAACAACCCCATCAAAAGTAGGCAGTTGATATGAACAGACATTTTCAAAAGAAGACATTCATACAGCCAACAAAACACACATGAAAAAATGCTCACATCACTGGCCATCAGAGAAATGAAAATCAAAACCACAATGAGATACCATCTCACACCAGTTAGAATGCATGATCATTAAAAGTCAGGAAACAACAGGTGCTGGAGAGGATGTGGAGAAATAGGAACACTTTTTACACTGTTGGTGGGATTGTAAACTAGTTCAACCATTATGGAAAACAGTATGATGATTCCCTCAAGGATCTAGAACTAGATGTACCATACGACCCAGCCATCCCACATTGGTATATACCCAAAGGATTAATATAAATCATGCTGCTATAAAGACAAATGCACACATATGTTTATTATGGCACTATTCACAATAGCAAAGACTTGGAATCAACCCAAATGTCCATCAGTGACAGACTGGATTAAGAAAATGTGGCACATGTACACCATGGAATACTATGCAGCCATAAAAAGGATATGTTTTTATCCTTTGCAGGGACATGGATGCAGCTGGAAACCATCATTCTTAGCAAACTATCACAAGAACAGAAAACCAAACACCGCATGTTCTCACTCATAGGTGGGAACTGAACAATGAGATCACTTGGACTCAGGAAGGGGAACATCACACACTGGGGCCTGTCATGGGGAGGGGGGAAGGGAGGACGGATTGCATTGGGAGTTATACCTGATGCAAATGACGAGTTGATGGGTGCTGACGGGTTGATGGATGCAGCACACCAACATGGCACTAGTATACATATGTAACAAAACTGCACGTTATGCACATGTGCCCTAGAACTTAAAGTATAATAATAATAATAATGAAAGCATTTATAAAATTAATGTACTAAGATAATTACCTTTTATTTGTGAATCATGGCAATTACTCTTTTTTACATCTATTATGAAAAAATAATCAATGTATCTTTAAGTACATGCATGTGAAGGAAAAAACAATTGGTTTAGAGACACTGTTGTCTCATAACGATTGTAATTTCAGGTTTCACACTGAGAGAATACCTGTAAAACAAAACAGATAGATATAAAACTAAAATTGTAATTAAAGTTTTTCACCTCTAGCTTTCTCCTATATTTATTCATTTTTGATTTAAATGAATATACTGAAGATGTTTCAAATCATTTAAATGTGGAAACTATAATATCTGTTGTGTTTTTATCTCCTCGCTCCTAGTATACAGTCAGCTATCACCCTCCATTCATCACAGTTCTAGAATGAATTGTGGGATCTTCATTTTGGGGTTTCCGCTTATATATACACTGTGCATTTGAGCAAATACAAAAAGAGAACACCTGCATGGAAGGCTTAGAAAATAATCTGATTCAAGATAGAAAAATTGGAAGTGGTATCCTTTTTTTCTCACAGATGCAGAATGACACCAGGCCTTATTGTTTGGTAAGTGAAGGATCACCTGAAATTAACCCCTTATTTACCCTCATCAAGGTATCTTTCTGTGCAGGCCACAACATGAGCAACTATACATGGAAGTTTTGTTTAACATGGCCGCTCCCGAATATTATACCTATCCCTAATATTATTCCTATCTATATTATTCTTTATGCTTACTGTTTTACAGTATTTGTCCTTAGCATGGAAATGGTTTTCTCTTTGACCCTCTATTAGAGTTATCACTGTAATGCACAGGTTGTTTTCCTTCTTTCATTGTAAGACCTTTGGGTGATGGTCCTCAAGTATCCTTGACAGGTTTAAATTAGCTCTGCTTCATCATTCCTTTTGTTTTATTCTCTGTCTGCTTCCCTTTTTCCTGTATTGCATTTTATTCTCTTTCATTATTCCATCCTTTATCTATTTTAGTACAACCTCTATTGTCAATTTTTTTTTTAGTTTTCAGACATATAGATTTTTAATTCGGTATATAATTTTAATTAACATTTAATTAAATTAACATATAATTGTGCTACTCTAGCACATTTACAAAGAAGTAAGGGAATCACAAGTTTTATTGGCTAGAGGTAAGCAAAGCTTTTTAAAGGCATCTGCACCCATACTACTGTCTTTCCTACCTTCTCTCTAAACACAAGTAAACTCATAGGTTTTATTATTGCTAGATTATAAAGAGGTTATTTGCTCTTATCTTAAAATTATATTGATATTATATCATAAGAATTTGACATGATTAGAATCATAATATATAAATAAACATATAATTAAAACAAATTATATATGAATTTATATAAATTCTTATAAATATATAATATTTAATTACACATATTGAGAGAGGGAGAGAAAAGGTCTTGCTCTGTCACCCAGGCTTGAGTTCGCTGGTGCAATTATAGTTCTCTGCAGCTTCAAACTCCTGGGTCCAAGCGACTTTTCTGTGACTACAGACATGAACCACCTTGCCTGGCTCTCTACTTATTATTAGCAACTCTGAGACAGTCTAGGGGCCTGTGGCCTGCCTATGTGACTTTCAAGTTCTCTCCATTGAGAGCTTAGTGGGGCAGGCATAGTGGGTGCCTCATGATTCTCAAGCTGAGAGACTTGCTTTTCTTTCCCCAAATTAAGAAGATCTCTACTTGTCCAATACAGTAGCTTCTGGCAGTATGCGACATCTAAAGTATTTTAGATGCATTAAATTAGTTAAAGTGCCATTCTTCAGTCACACTGACCTTATTTCAAGTGCTGAAGACATCACAGATATAGAGCATCTCCAGAATTGCAGTGTCTATTGGACATTACTGCTGTAGCGCGTAACATACAAAGCCCTCACGTTTTCACCTGCATTTGTTAAAACTATTGTCATGCAATGTTGTTTTTAAGGCATCCTTTTTAGTGGTGTATTATACATTATTCATGAACTGATGATCCAGCCTTTAAGCAATGTTTTTTTGCTTGTTTTCCATAGAAGTGAGTTAACTACTTTTTATACTGTTTCCCAGTAGAATACATACACAAATTCTTATGATATAGCATCAATATAATTTCAGATAAGAGCAAATAATCTCTTTATAATTTAGCATAATAAAACCTATGAGTTTACTTGTGTTTAGAGAGAAGGTAGGGAAGACAGCAGTATGGGTGCAGATACCTTTAAAAAGCTTTGTTTACCTCTAGCCAATAAAACTTGTGATTCTCTTCCTTGTAAATGTGCTAGATTAGCACAAATTGATATACCATATATGCCATAGCAGACCCTGCCTCTGACAAATATTTTTGATTATATATGAAACAGGATTTGGCAAATTTAGAACTATTCCTTGTATACCTGCTAATCATTTGCAGAAGAGTTTAATATAAATTATTTTATTCCCACAATGTTGTACATAACTGTAATGTTATCCCTGTACACGTATAGAAACTGAGATTCAAATTGGTGAAGTAATAACATGAAGATCATATATGTAATTAGAATACATCAAACATAGGACTTCTCTGCAAGTCTAAATTGCTTTTTTGTATTTTAAAAATATTCATTTTTCAATACCTTTTATCACTCTATTGACCTAAGTTATTCTTCAGTGTAAGAAAATTACACATTTTGAAACATGTTTTATGTATGCCACAATATTTGCAAAATGAGAAAAAAATTTACTTGATACTTCATTACCAATAAAGTTACGAGATTCAAATAGTCTTTCACCGTAAAGTTTAAGTTGATGCGTAAATCATTTATTCATTACTTTGACAATCAGCTGGACAATAGCTGTTTTCCATGTACTAAGCTAGGGTTTGAATATGTAAGAAAATAAAGGATTTGCTACTATTGACCATGTAAGAGCAGAAACGGGGTGATTTCTTTCAAACTTAAATTCTCAATAGAGAAAGGACATTTACCTAGAGAGATATAATCAATGGGGTGTTGCAATCAATACTGTGATATGAACAGAAGTTTATGCTGAGTGGAAAGTGGCACGCCAAACATGTAGAAAGATTTGCTTTAAGTATCAACAAAGGTACTAGGCTTAAACACCCAATTTTAAATAGATAACACAGCATATACTAAAGAAAAAAATGCTTGGAATGTTCGTAACAGCAAATTACTTTTTTTGTAAAAATGTAAAGACACTAATTAAATTACCTAACAGTGGCTTAAAATAAAGCATTTTGATAGAAGGTGATGGGAAATAATATTAGAGAGATATGTCAGATAAGGAAATTTCCTATATAGGAAGCGAAGGGAAACTTTGTTAACACAGAATCACTGGAAGTTTTTACATAGCAGAGTGATTTGATAAAATTAGTGTTTTACATACATTATTCTAGACCTGAATTTAGCAAAGTTTTGGAAAAGGATACCAGACTAACACCATGAGGATCATGCCTAAGAACTTTGGAAGCTACTTCTTTTATCTAAGAAGTAGCACAGATGCTAGCAAAAGGAAAAATTCTAGTTGAAAGACACTTAGGATGTATCTTTGGAAGTTTTTAGAGATTGGTTTGATTCAGTTGGGCATTAGTTTTCGGTTTATAAACTTGAAAAATCATTTTAAGATATTTTCAGCCACACGTAACAGAGGACTCTGCTCAAAGTGGCATACAATGAGGCAAAAGGTCATCACACAGAATAATAAGTTCCAAAGTTGTGATAACAGTGGATTAATTCAGTGACTAATAGAGTCAAGTGCTCTGCTTCTTTCCAGTTTGTTTCCTCCACCATTCTCTGTTGTCAGCTTTATTTCTCACGCTAGGTGCCTTCACGGTTATAGCATCTTACATTTCCTAACACAACATTCATAAAAGTAAAGCAGAAGATAGTTTGTCATGTATTCTTCAGGTCCAAGGAAACTCTTCCCCTACCTCATCCAACAGATTTTTCCTTATCTCCTATCAACAAGAACTGCTTTATTTGCCCAGAGAGGTGAATGGCATCATTGTGACTGGTAGGTTAGTTAGGACCTATCCCCTGCAGGGACTTATGTGAAAGGAAACAATCTTTTTGTCATTTACGGATACAGTATCTGGAAATGTTGAACAGATCACTGATGGTCTTTTCATATATGTGTAGATACACTTATTTATTATACACATTATATTTATATAATATATAAATGAATATATAATATATATTTATATATAATATAATAATATTAAAATATATATTTATTAATATATATTTTAAAATATATATATTTTTTTGAGACAATGCTTTTCTCTGTTACTCAGGTCGGAGTTCAGTAGCATGATCACAACTCAGTGCAACCTGCATTTCCCTGGCTCAGGCTATCCTCCTACCTCAACCTCCTGAATAGTTGTGACTACAGGCATAGTTGTAGAGATGAGGTCTCACTATGTTGCCCAGGCTGGTCTCCAATTCCTGAGCTCAAGTGATCCTTCTGCCTTGGCCTCCCAAAGTGCTCGGATTACAGGCATGAGCCACAGTGTCCAGATTATTTTCATTTGTAAAAGCTATTTTTGTTTTCGCTTGTTGTTTCTGACACTGGGGAAGGTAGGTAAATTTGTTTCTTGTTACCCTTTACCTCCTCACTCCGTATGTCCTTATTTTATATTTCCCACAGCTTTGTCAGAGAGTTTTTTCGTCCTGAATTTCCACCTCTTTAATTTTACTTTTACATTAATTTATAAACTTGTATTCATGTGTTTTTATGCTTTCTGGTTTTCTGGGAAAGTGTATAATTCTTCATATATTTACTCAAAAGCTTTGTACATACATTTTAAAAGTTTGTGTCTGATAACTGCAGTTTGTGAAACTCTGGCTTTGTACTCTCGACTTCTGATCATGGTAACTACCTTTGTTGAGTACTTGTTTAGTCAGAGTAAGCAATACATAATGAATATAAAAATGTGTAAGCATAGTTAGCCTAAAATGATGTCACATTAGGTTTGCTTCTGTGGACCTTTGGCACACAAAAAAACCTCACATTATTTAATAATATTTCAGTGATCCAAATATTTTAAAGTTGGGGTTCAGACCCTTTCAGGATCAACTGCCTTCAGGTTTATGCTTATACTTAGTTGTATAAAAATGCCTTTTGGGGTATCAATTAATGCCTGGGATATTTAGTAGGAAACTCATTTTTGAAAATCCTAGAATAATATTTCAGATTGCTTAGGCTGTAGTTCTCTATGAGGTACTATTTTTTTGGGGGGGACTTTTTGGCAATTTGGTTGTCACAGTTTGGTAGATAAAGGGTATGGCTATTAGTATCTAACAGCTAGAGGCCTGGGATGCTGTTAAACATTCTACAATGCACAGGACAGCTCTCACAACAAAAAATCATCAAGTGCGAAATTCTATTATTGCCAAGGTTGAAAACCCCTGGCTTAGACTTAGGAGACTGAAAAGATATTTTCAACTTTCCAGCCTCTCAGTGGCTTCTTTTTGAATCTGCAGAACTCAGCAGAAAATATCTCCAAATGTCATGTTCACATCTCTAGTTTTCTTTATTTTTTTAGTTCCTGTCCATAAGTCTTTACTGTCTTGCTAAGTCTCCAAGCTTTTAGCCTGATCATTTATTTTTCTTTTAGATTTCCTGATTGACAAGTTCTTCTCAGTAGGAGAACAGCTACTAGATAGAGGCTTTAAGTTCCACAGGCCCTTGGCATTTAAATATTCCCCTACACATTAAAATGCACCCACTTCCTACATCAAAATAAACTTTTTGCTATAAAATTTTGAAATCATGTTTAAAATTTTGCTTTTGGAATAATTTGACTCTAGTAGTCAAAACTGTATAAAGTAACATAAATTATATAAATGTCAAATGTCATACTTTGTAGACATGTTAACATTAACAATTCTGGATCTTTCATTTTTACTTTTATATTTAGAGACAAATTTTTCTTCTTTCAAACTTCAAACATTTTTCTGCTATGTTTAGAAAACGATATAAAAACTTCATAATTTCATGGAGTTCTATTATTTTTATGTCCCTATACTAACTGCTATATTTTACATTTGTCACGTGGTAATACTCTAAAGGAAAATAATATGTCAGTGGCATATGCCAATCACTCAGATATGAAGTAATTTTGGTGCTGTGATTTATAAGACTTGTAACTAACTCTCATTTAATTATCTCACAGCAGCATATATCATGGCCAACATATATTCCACTGAAGTAATTCTCTTATCTTTAAAACACTAATTGTAACAAGCAAGTTTCAATAAGCTCATGAATACAAAATATCTCAGGTTAGTCAGTGAATTGAATACCCAATGCACTGTATATTTCAAAGTCTTACCAGGCCCATTTGAAGAAATGAGAATTAAAAGGCTAACTTTAGGGCTAAGAATCCTTAAGTGTCAGGTTATCTAAATTAGATTTACATAATTTAGAAGCACCTCATATTTTCTTACTTTTAAACTTAAAAAATTTTTATCAATTGTTACAATCAATTTTCATGGTTAGAAATTCCAATATATTATAGTTCCATTAATTTGCTTTATTTTTTTTTCCAAGATGCTAGGTGCAATTATGTTGCAAACACAATTATATAAGTGTCAATACTTGAAACTTCCCCTTCTTGCTCTTATTTTCTTGTATGTTTTTAATCACGTTTATATACTATTCAACATTGCTGAGCCTACACTATGTTTTGCCAATAATCTGATTGAACTCTAGAAACTCACCTAAGGCTACCAGTCAATAAAATCAGCAGAAACCTGAAAGGCTAACCTTTCATATAAGTATATCATGTGAATCTCAGTATGTACATAGATACTGAGTTGAATAGTGACCTCTGAAAATTCATGTAATGTTCACTCAGAACCTTATAAGAAGAGGGAAATTTGGACATAGAAGTCGAAACACACAGAAATAGCACAATGGTGGAGGTAGAGACTGATGTGATGTTTGTCAAGCCGAGGAATGCCAAGGATTGTTAACAAGCATCAGAAGTTAGAAGAGTCAATGGAGGCTCCACTAGAGTCTTCAGAGAATTTGACCCTGTTAACATCTTGATCTGTAGACTCTAGCCTCCACAATTTTGAGGGAAAACATTTCTGTTATTTTCAGCCATCCAGTTTATGTAATTTATTAGACCATCCCTAAGAAACTAGTACAGTACTCATCTAGTATTATCAACTGAATTTTATATTATGTTACTGTTTTATATTTCAATTTTATACATAAAATATTATGGCCATTAGAAATTTTGAGAAATTTCTCACTGAAAATATAATCGTGTTTATACAAATGCACATCTACTCATTTCTACTGATATTTTCTGGGTTCTGAAACTCAATACATTTCATGAGAACTGATTTGATTTGATTTTACCACCAGATAGGCATTTTTAATTAATGACTCACATACAGTTTTTCGTTGTGTTCGGAGCAATTGATTTACTTTTACAGTCAACTTCAGAATAATATACCACATATTCAAAAAACATGTATTTATGAAGCCTTGAAAATGGAATAACAAGAAGTAATAATTCCTTGTTTTATTTTATCACAGACTACATTTAAGCCTCACTGCAAAGTAATTTACCCCAGTCTATGCTAAACCAGTTATAATCTTACAGTGAAGCCATTAAATGCAAATCGAACTTCCTGTAGGATTTCTACATCTCTTTGTTGGCAAATTGAATTTGTAATTAAATGTGTTAGTTATTTATTTCAGAGTGACTTATCCATATATTTTTCTAATTAAATATTTATATACTTAAAATTACATATTTGATCACAGTGAAATGATTTGAGACCTTACTGAAATACACAAACCAACAAAACTTAAAAATTTGAGCTAATTATTAAAGCCTTAGGCAAATGACATTTGATTTCAAAATGTGGGTAGTTATAATCTTTATAGTATAAATTATCTTTCTGTTTGGCCAAATATCGTCATATTATATGAATATACATCATCATAAAATCAAACTATAAGAAATAATTTAATGAAATTGTAAGTCTTTTTATTTGAGGAAAACAATTTTTTTAGTCAGCAGTTCCTTTAGATAACTATTGTGAGGAATAAAATTGAGTCTCCACAGTCTATCTTCTTATTAAGCATACCGTAGCTACCAAAAGTTTTATATTACCAGGGCACCAGTGTCGGCAAGAAATTGCATAAATTTCAGGGTGTCTAACAGACAGGCTAAAATAATTAATCAGTCACACAACCTGATCAACATTAGATAATTACCCAAAATGGCTATGAAGTTAGCTAAAGACCAGAAAGATTCATTTAGTCTTTTATAAATTGGCAAACACTTACAGGGTTAAAGGAATAACATTTCCAAGCAAAATAATCAAATCTGTTTCCTAGGTCATATTAGCGAGATCTATGCACTGATCCTGGTAATATTTTAGAAACTGTCAGCATGACTATAAGCTCAATGTTAGTGAAATATTTTGTTTACTGTTTAACCTCTATTTCTCCCAGAATTTTCTAGTTTTAATGTCCATACTGTTACTTCTAACCCTATAGATCTAAGTGGCACACTAAATGGGAAATAAAGGCAATTGTGTGTTGGTGTTAAGCATTCTCAGCAGGAAGCTGCTTAGTTTATTGAGTCATAAAGTTTTACAAAAAACCAAAATTTAATTTATTTATTTTTAGTGAAATTAAATTTAATGAAAAATAGCAGGCTAGGTGTGTGTGATGGCTCATGCCTGTAATCCCAGCACTTTGGGAGGCTAAACTGGTAGAATCGCTTGACCCCATGTGTTTGAGATCAGCCTGAGCAACACAGAGAGACTCTGTCTCTACAGATAATTCAACAAACAAACAAAAAGCTGAGGGGGTTGGCATGTACCTGTGGTCTCAGCTACTTGGGAGGCTGAGGCAGGAGGATCATTTGAGCCCAGGAGATCAAGGCTGCTGTGAGCTGTGATCACACAAAAAAACAAACATATTGCTAAATGGTGTCAATAACTACCTATATTTATACAATGGTTTACAGATTATACAGAGTGCTTTAGTTCATGTGTCATTGAATTTTCTAACAATAAACCAAAGAGTAAAATTTGAAAAACATTTTAAAATTACTGTACCCCTTCCAAACACAAGGCTCAAGTACTGAAGTTTACTTGGTAGGACCTTCATTCTAATAGTCTTCATATTACAACTAGAACTCCTGAAGGTATACTATAGTATATTACAAATAATTACAAATACACACACAGACACGCACACACAGAGATACACACTAGCCAATTCAAGTCAGAAAACATACTTTTGTGTAAAAGCATGATCTTACTAAAATTTCAAGTTTCATTTCTTCAAACATTCAAGTTCAGTTCTGTTCTTCATCATCAGCATCTTCCCTAAAAATGGGCATTTAATGAGCACCTGTATTTGCTAGGCATTTTTATAGTATTTTTTCTCTTTAGTAGTTATAGTTTCGACTTTATATTTGAGGTGTCTCAGTGAGATTATATTATTTCTCCCAAGTCAAATGAAGGGAAGAGCTATCCCAAATAAATTTGGACATCTAAGACTAAGATCATACTTAGTACTATAACTGACACCCCTCTTAATTATAGCCCCCTTTTTTCTAGTAGGCTGGCCTGCAATCTCTGCTCAACTTTGATTCCTAGAACTTCTACCTTTATCCTCTTAATTTTAAAGACCACTGGGCTCTGTCTGGATTTCCCCTCCATATTCCATGCTCTGGAAAGTAGGTCATCTCCTTATTTCTCATTCTTTTTCTGTCATTGCTTAACACTCAGTGCTTTGAATGCTGTTATTCCAAATATTTTGTCTTTCTTTGTTTTTGTTTTTAGGCAGTGATATATGTGCAGTGCCTATTACTCCATCTTGACAAGAAATGGAAGAACTCACCATTGTCTTTTAATAGTTTAAACTGCATTACTTTCATATATTATCTCACTTATTTTTATATTTTAATGGAAATATCTACTCAGCATGACAAAACAGTTTTGTTTTTCTCATATTGCCAGAAGAAATACATAGTTTCTTTAATATTTAGCTCTCAGGCTAAAATGGCTGAGTCAACCAAATGGCAGACATGGTGACCTGCCCCTACCCCTCCCCTAGCGGACTCTGTCTCATCTCAGGCTGGCTCCTCCATTCTCTTGCTGGTGGCAGGAATTCCAAGCCAGTAGGTCTTATCTTGTGAGATGCCATGGAAGTGGGGCCTGCAGGATGATGCTGTCTGGCTCCCTGGATTCAGCCCCCATCCTAGGGGTATGTACAGATCTCCTGCCTTGCCTGAGTTGCAGACATATTTGTTCGGGATCCTGGGGGCTGGAGTATGTAAAGTTCCTGGGTCTCTCTGTGTGCCTGAATAGCTGCTCTGCCAAGACACCACACAGCTCTATGTGTCAGACCAAAGGCCATGGTGGCGTGGGCTCACGAGGGGATCTCCTGATCCACAGGTTACAAATATCTCTGGAAGAAGCCTGGTTTCTTGGGGTCACACAATCACTCACTGCGTCTCTTGGCTGAGGGTGGGGGTTCCCTGGGCCCTGTGTCACTCCTAGGTGGGCCATCGTCCCACCTTGCATTTCTTTGTTTTCTTTGGGTCAAGTTGTTTCCCTTATCAATCCTAATGTGAGTGCTGGGAGTACTTGCTCCTTTCATTCTTCTTCATTATTGCTGTGGACCACAGCTGCTTCTAATGGGCCATCTTGTGGCTACCTCCCCAATCATTCTGTTAATCTTTTTCTACCTCTCAATAGCTAGCTCATTTGGTATAGGAAAGAACATGCTGTATGAAAGTTTTTTGTTTGTTTGTTTGTTTTTTTGTTTTTGCCAATTTCAAAGAACTCTAATTTAAGAGGAAAAGAAGGAGGGCCAATACAGAACAAGAAGATGGAAATCATGAATGATCTATGTATAGCAGCATATTATATTGCTAACTTGCTAAAGTTAATAAAATTAAAAATCATATCTTTGCATTTTCTATTTGTCTTTTAAATTTGTCTTCAAATGTTTTTTCATTTTCTATTGGGTACTCAAACTTTTTCATGATATCTTTCAAGACATACAGAAACTACATTTTTAAAAGGAATAAACTGAATGGCATCACAAAATCATTTTTAATTATGTATTTATACAAAGATGAAAATAAGTTGCGATGACAGAAAACGGTTTGTTAGGTGAAGATGTAACTTTTCAGATTTTGTAATTTTCATTGAAATGTAGTTAGAGAACTTTCAGTAGAACAGCTAGAGTAAAATGAGGTGAAAAATTTCATTGATCAATGACTGGAAACAAAGATACTCCTGGTATATATATATACACACATATATATGTGACATGTGATATATATGATATATTATATAATATATGAGATATATATATAGTTGGCTGTCTATATCACTATGACTATATCTATTTATAATCTAAAGATAACCTTCTCTTTAACATTGGATGACATTTAGAATAGACTCCAGGTAAGTGTAGATTAAATAAACTGATTCTATTTTATAAGGTATCTTTTTTTTCCATTACTATATTGTACTTTAAAATAAAGAAAAATATGCTATATATAGTAATAAAAATATCAGAATTATTATGAATACTGTAATTGTATTTGTTAATATGGTATAAAGGGTCTCTTTTAAGTTACTGACTCCAAACAAATTGAGCAATTCAAATTACATATCTTAATTTTATTCAGAATAAATTTATCAAGCCTTGTAATTTTTCCAATATCATGAAGAGAACAAATTGGCTTTTAATCAAATAACAAGATTAAAATATATTTTTTAATATATAAATTCTAAAAACAGGATGTAAGGTATAGTGAAAGCACACTCTGGATTGAAAGCATGATCTCTGTTCAAAACTTGGCTTCTGTGGCTGTGAAAAAAAATGCTTTAGGTCTTGAAATCTCTGTTTGTCTATCTACAATTTAGGAATAATAGCATTGTTTTTCAATTCAAATATATATCCTTTAAATGTCTCTTAAATTGGGATGAAATTTATATAAGTCAAAAAAAAAAAAAACTCAACTAGTCAGCCGGCAGAGTATTAAGTGTTGTGAGTTTATCGCCCTTCTGTAATAAACTGTAATGATGGTATTTATTTATTTCATTGTTAATTTAGTGCATTTATTTGAAGCAGTTGTGTTAGAAATTGCCAACTCTTACAGAATAAATCAAAACTTGGGAAGGTATGTGGGTGATTTAATGGAATATTACTTAAGTCTTGAATATATGTCAAAATTTACCACTTAGGTCACAAAAATATGGAAGTTAAATTAAAGGGAAAATAACCCAAAATTAGAAATTAAAAAAATTCAAATTGAAAGTACAAACTGCAGATATTCACCAACCTTCCTATATGTGTAGCATATGATGAATGAAGTGTTACTCTTTGCACGGATGTATAAAATATGGCCAATATTAAAAATTCTTAAAGAATTTCCAAGCCAGAATTTTATATCAAGACAACTAAGCTTCAAAAACAAAGAAGAAATAAGATCCTTTTCAGTCAAGCAAATGCTGAGGGAATTCATTACCACCAGACCTACCTTACAAGAGCCCCTGAAGAAAGCACTCAACAAGGAAAGGAAAAACCATTACTAGCCACTGCAAAGCCACACTGAAGTTACACAGACCAGTGACACTGTGAAACAACCACACATCCAAGTCTGCAAAGTAACTAGTGAGCATCATGATAACAAGATTAAATCCACATATAACAATGACAATGCTAACCTTAATTGTAAATGGGCTGAATGCCCCAATTAAAAGACACAGAATGGCAAGCTGGGTAAAGAAGCAAGACCCATCAGTATGCTGTTTTCAAGAGTCCCATCTCACAGGCAAAGACACACATAGACTCAAAATAAAGAGATGGAGGACAATCTACCAAACAAATGAAAAACAGAAAAAAGCATGGCTTGGAATCCTAGTTTCTAACAAAACAGACTTTAAACCAGCAAACATTTAAAAAGACAAAGAAGGGCATTAAATAATGGTAAAGGGTTCAATTCAACAGGAAGAGCTAATTATCCCAAATATATATGCACCCAATAAAAGAGTACCTAGATTTATAAAGCAAGTTTTAGAGACCTACAAAGAGACTTAGACTCCCACATAATGATAGTGGGAGACTTTAATATTCCACTGACAATGTTAGACAGATCATTGAGACAGAAAATTAATAAAGATAATCAGGACCTGAACGCAGCTCTGGATCAAGAGGACCTGATGGATATCTATACAACTCTCCAACCAAAAATAACAGAATATACATTTTTCTCATCACCACATGGCACTCACAATAAAAACTGATCACATAATAAGAAGTAAAACACTCCTCAGAAAAATGCAAAAGAACTGAAATTGTAAACAGTCTCTCAGATCAGAGTCCAATCAAATTAGAACTCACTCAAAACCATTCCACTATAGGGAAATTGCACAACCTGCTTCTGAATGACTTTTGGAAAAACAATGAAATTAAGGCAGAAATCAAGAAGTTCTTTAAAACTAATGGGAACTAAGACACAATGTACCAGAAACCCTGTAACACAGCTAAAGCAGTGTTAACAGGAAAATTTATAGCCCTGAATGCCCTAATCAAAATGCCAGAACAATTTCAAGTTAACAGCCTAACATCACAACTAAAAGAACTAAAAAAAAAAAAAAAATCGAAGCTAGCTAAAGACAAGAAATACCTAAGATCAGAGTTGAACTGAGAGGACAGAGACAGGAAAAAAGCCTTCAAAAATTCAAATGGTACAGGAGCTGATTTTTGAAAAACATAAAATAAAATAGACTGCTAGTTAGACTAATAAAGAAGAAAAGAGAGAAGACTCAAATACACACAATCAGAAAGAAAAGGCTTATCACTCCACAGAAATACAAACAACCATAAGAGAATACTACAAACACCTCTATAAACTATACAATCTGAAAGAAATGGATAAATTGCTGGACACATATACCCTACCAATACTGAACCAAAAAGAAACTGAATCCCTGAATAGACCAGTAATGAGTTCTGAAATTGAGGCACTAATAGCTTATCAATCAAAAGAAAGAAAAAGAAGAAGAAGAAGAAGAAAGCCCCAAAGGAGGTACAAAGAAGAGCTGGTACCATTCCTATTATAACTACCCCAAAAAGTTGAAAAGGAGAGACTCCTCCCTAACTCATTATATGAGGCCAGCTTCATTCTGATACAAACACCTCCAGAGATACAAAAAAAAAAAAACAAACTCAGGCCAATAGCCTTGATAAACCATGATGCAAAAATCCTTGACAAAATACTGGCAAACTGAATCCAACAACACATCAAAAAGCATATCCACCACAATCAAGTAGGTTTCATCCCCAGGATACAAGGTCAGTTCAACATTTGCAAACCAATCAATGTGATTCATTACATATGCAAACCAATCAATGTGATTCATCACATAAACAGAACTAAAGACAAAAACCATATATGATTATCTCAATAGCTGCAGAAAAGGCCTTTAATAAAATTTAACATTTCTTCATTTTAAAAACTCTGAATAAACTAGATATTAAAGAAACATATATCAAAATAATAACAGTCATATATGACAATCCCACAGCCAACATCATACTGGCAGCATTTCCCTGAAAACTGGCAAAAGATGAGGATGCCCTCTCTCAAAACTCCTATTCACCATAGTATTGGAAGCACTAGCCAGGGAATTCAAGCAAGAGAAAGAAATAAAGTGTATTCAAGTAGGAAGAGAGAAAATCAAACTATCTTTGTTTGCAGATGACATGATTTTATATCTAGAAAACCCCGTCATCTCAGCCCCAAAACTTCTTAAGCTGATAATCAACTTCGGTAAAATCTCAGGATTCAAAATCAATGTGTGAAAATTGCTAACATTCCTGTACACTAACAAGAGTCAAGTTGAGAACCAAATCACAAATGAACTCCCATTCACAATCACCATAAACAGAATAAAACACCTAGGAATACAGCTAACAAAGGAGGTGAAATATCTCTCTACAAGGTAAACTACAAAGCTCTGCTCAGATAAGTCAGGGCTGACAAAAGCAAACAAAAAAACAGTTCATGTTCATGGATAGGAAGAATCAATATTGTGAAAATGGCCATAACTGCACAAAGTAATTTATAGACTCCTGCTATTCCTGTTAAACTACCATTGACATTCCTCATATAATTAGAAAAAAACTGTTTTATAATACATATGAAAACAAAAAAGAGCCCAAATAGCCAAGGCTATTCTAAGCAAAAAGAACGAAGCTGAAGGCATCATGCTATCTGAATTCAAACTATACTACAGGGCTACAGTAATCAAAACAGCATGATACTGGTAGAATAACAGACACATAGACCAATGGAACAGAATAGAGAACCCAGAAAGAAGACCATATAATGACAACCATCTGATCTTTGACAAATCTGATTAAAACAAGCAATAAGGAAAAGATTCCCTATTTAATAAATAGTACAGCATGAACTGCCTAGCTATATGCAGAAAATGGAAACTGGACCCCTTCCTTATACGTTGTACAAAAATTAACTCAATATGGTTTAAAGGCTTCAGTGTAAAACCCAAAACTATAAAAACCCTAGAAGAAAACAAAGGAAATACTATTCAGGACATAGGCATAGGCAAAGATTTCATGATGAAGACGCCAAAAGCAACTGCAACAAAAGCAAAAATTGACAAATGGGATCTTATTAAACAAAAAAGTTTCTGCACACCAAAAGAAACTACCAATATAGAGAAAACAAAAGAAACTATCAATAGAGAAAACAGACAATGTAAACAGTGGAAGAAAATTTTTTGCAATCTATCCACCTGACAAAGGTCTCATATCTAGCATCTACATGAAGCTTAAACAATTTACAAGAAAAAACAAACAATCACATTAAAAAGTGGGCAAAGGACATGAACAGACACTTCTCAAAAGAAGGCATACATGTGGCCAGCAAACACATGAAGAAAAACTCAACATCACTGATTATTAGTGAAATGTAAATCAAAACCATAATCAGATAACATCTTACACCAGTTAGAATGGCTATTACTAAAAAGTCAAAAAAAAAAAAAAAAAAAAAAAAAAAAAAAACAGATGCTGGTGAGGTTGCAGAGAGAAGGGAATGCTTATGCACTGTTGGTGGGAATGTAAATTAGCTCAACCATTGTAGAAGACAGTGTGGCCATTCCTCAAAGACCTAGAGGCAGAAATATGATGCAACCCAGCGATCCCAATTACTGGATATATAACCAAAAGAATATAAATCTTTTTATTATAAAGATGCATGCATGTGTATATTTATTGCAGCACTCTTCACAATAGCAAAGAGATGGAATCAACCTAAATGCCCATCAAATGATAGACTGGATAAAGGAAATGTGGTACATATACAGACTATGCAGCCATAAAAAGGAGCAAAATCATGTCCTTTGCAAGGTCACGGAAGCAATTATTCTCAGCAAATTAATGCAGGAAAAGAAAACCAAATGCTGCATGCTCTCACCTATATGTGGGAGCTGAATGATGAGAACACATTCACACATGATAGGGGTGGAGAACACACATTGGGACATTTTTTAGGATGGAGGGTGGAACATTTTTTAGAAGGGAGAGCATAAGAAAGAATAGCTAGTGGATGCTGGGCTTAATACATGGGTGAAGAGATGATTAGCGCAGCAAAACATCAAGGCACACCTTTGCCTGTGTAACAATCCTGCACATCCGGCACTTCCTGCACATGTACTCCCGAACTTAAAATAAAAGTTGGAAATTAAAAAAAGAGAGAGAATGATGTAGAGACAAACAGCAGAAATGAAATTCACTTTTCAATTCAATCTAGGAGAACACTTTAGTGCAGTATTAAGAATACCTTATTATATTTAAATATTCCTTGCACAATTAATGCAGTAGATAGTTCTTGGAGTACAACACTGAACTTTTTCCTACTCTGAAGACCGTTCATCTCTTGTCAATCTATTCATTCTTCTCTGACAGATAGTAGTTTTACAACGCCAGCAGAATTAACTGGTTAGCAGAAACAATAAATGAATAATGAGACAGCTTTCTCCCATTCTTTTACTACTAAAGTCAAGTGACTTGACTTGCTTGGCTAGCAAACATATGAAGAGTGACTTGACTTTAGTAGTAAAAGAATGGGAGAAAATGATGCTTCAATTTTTCTGGTGGTGTACACATTCTCTTTCTTATAAGGCTTTGTTATGTTTCCTACCCATAAATTTGAAATACACATCGGCATACCTATAATACTTTACTTAAGTTCACAATCTCTTCTGCCATTTTATTTTCCATAATAGGCTTTAGGCCTGATTTCTTCCTTTATTGTTAATTGATGAAATGCCGTGGCTTACCCTTGAGAATAATAGCAAAAACTAGTGTCAGAAGGAGAATATCTTGCCTTTTCCCTTATAGTTACATGAATTGCCAGCAAACACAATTCAAATTCATAAAGTTGGAGCTAATAAAGTGTTAAATCGGGAACATTGCCAAAATACAAGTCTTGGAGTCTTGTCAAATACACAAGCTTGTATAAAAAAAAGAACGATCCTATTCTGTTTTCTGTTACTGCAAAGTTCTACTTAAAAGTATTATTTAAATTAAGAAATTATTTAAGATGCCTAAATTTCAGACACTGAGATATGCTCTATTATTAAATAACTCATAACTTTGAATTATTCAAAATTCTGTAATTATAGTTGTTGCTTAATGTAATAGATTTCATTGACTACTTTGCATTCCTGTGAAGCATGGGTACCTGTAGAAGTTCTTAGTCAGGGAAGAAAAGAAGATTTGACACTCTTCTTCCTCCATAAAGGCACAATAAAATTATAAACCAAATTGCTTCTTTATCCAAATAAAGAGCTTGAGAGCTTTGTCTCATTTAAGTAATTTGGTCTTAATTCACATAATCATAGGATAATAGGTAAGAAAATAGTTTCTTTTTTATTATGACAAACAATTCTATATTAATACATATGCAGTTGCATAAAAATGACTGTTAAAAATTAGCAAATTTATTTTTTTAAAATGTTTTGAGAACTCCAAGTTCTGTTGTATCCATAGCTATGCCCACTGTATTATACTCTTAAGTAATTAATACACTGTGCCTGAAAGTCACATCTTTCTTTTGAAATGAACAAAATATCAACATGTTATTTGTTAGGTATTTGAACATCTAGTTATAATACATGAACTTCTGGAATAATAACCAAGTTAACATTTTCATTTGGGCGTATTTAAAGAAGTGATACAAGATACAAACTTCAAATGAGATTGTCAAATGCTAGAAAATGTGTTAATTTATGAATATAATTTTATTCTATCTTTTTAAATTAATATAGTAACTTTGTGAGTAACTTTACAGAGAAGACATTTAAAATACAGGAATTATTAACTTTTTCCATGTCACACCATTAAACCCTACTAGTTAAATTCAAATCAAGGGTACATTGTATCATATACAATTTCTTTCCTTCTTCTGCTGAGTAAAATTGTTAACCACTTTTTTCTATTATTTTCTCCAGTAATAGTGATTGCCTTTTCTTACTCCTAGGTTCCAGGTAGTAATTTGAGTTTAATAATTCTGTTCAATCCCTCAGCAAGAAAGAGCCTACAAAATTACTAGCATCATAGTGTTAACTTTCTGGGGATCCTGTTTATCCTGTCAATCAATGTCAGCCTTCAGTCACCAAACTCAAGGGCTGAGGTAATATTTTTTATCAAGTATGTTCAAAAGATTATGGGAGGTGAGGTAACCCAGTCTTTCTTCTCACTTCCTACTTCTACATTAGCTTTGGCTTTCCCATTTTCACTTTCTGATCTACCTGCATCTGTTCTTACTGTGTTGTCCTTTTATTTTTTTATTTTTTTCATTCTAAATTTTTTTTTCCATCATACTGCACCATTAAGTCAGCAGTTTTCATTTGTGTTTGGGGAGCTGCTTTACAAGCCATGGAAACTGCCTTACAATCATCTTTATTTTTTTATTTTTTGAGATGGAGTCTTGTTCTGTCACTCAGACTGGAGTGCAGTGGCATGATCTCGGCTCACTGCAACTTTGCCTCCCAGTGATTCTTTTACCTCAGCTTCCGAAGTAGCTGGGATTACAGATTCACACCATGTCTGGCTAATATTTTTTTTGAATTTTTAGTAAAGATGAGGTTTCAACACATTGACCAGGCTGTTCTTGATCTCCTGGCCTCATGTGATCTGCTGCCTCAGCCTCCCAAAGTGCTGGAACTGCAGGCATGAGCCATAGCATCCAGTCTACAATCAATCATCCTAACTCCTGTGTTGATGGTGGTCTCTTATGAGTATAATGATTGTCCTAGAGTTGGTCCGCTCTGACATTTGTAAAAATCTCCTGAAATGGTATAGGTTTTAGAGTAAGTCAGTTACTGACTCCAATCAAAGCACACTTACATCTATGTGCTCCTGAGTAAAACTCAGTAAACTCTCTGGGCCTCATTTGATACATCTGTAAAATAAGTATAATTGTATTCTATAAATCATTTTATAATGTGAACTATATAATTATGTGAACCCCTATTTTGATATGTAAACATATTAAAATAAAAAATTGGTATAAAATATTTTTATATATTAAATGCTCACCATGTAACATTTTACTTGATTTAGATTTATGTATTTTCTTACCATTTTTAAGTTGTACAAATGCCTTTATATTCTACTTTTCAGAGATTCTTTATGATCTGTCTATGGAATCAATAGAAATAGCAACTTTAGAACATCTGTGTGTTTGTGTGTGTGTGTGTGTATGTGTATGTGTGTGTATAAATTAGGATAACTAAAAATAACTAAAATATGTGACTCCAAAGAGAATACAACTTGTGACTGAAAATGTCTCAGGGTAAATGTAAAACCAAAAAATCTTAGACACATATACGCATGATACACCTGACTCAGGAATATTTTCTGTTGTACTTTGTCATATGTCATTCCTTCACCACCTTACAAAACAGAATAAGAAAAACAAATTTGAAGGAGCAGAGTTTTGGTTGAATGCTAAGGTAGTATTAGGAGTTATTTCAATGTTAGTAAACAAAGATCCCAGGTTTTTCAAATGTCACTAAAGTCTTTTTTTTCCCCACAAAGAAATAAAACATCTAATACCCAGTATTCCTCTAATGTCTTGTAACTACTGTAAAAGTCAAAAGAAAACACTGTTTATTAAGTTTTCTGAAATATATTTTATAAAGATAATAATATTTGAGTCATAATTGAAAATAATAAAGGTTTCATTTCACTATTGTTTTACAATCTGTAGTTTATTGATATTAAATGAATCTGAACACACTTATAACATTATTGACAATTTATACTGTTTTCTTTTTGGCAATTGATTTTAATGTATTTAAACATTTTTCTATCTAATTGTCTTTTTCTCACTGATTTATGGACATTCTTTATATATTCGGCATAGTAATCTTTTATCAGTTGTTTGTTTTAAGGGATCTTATCCTTGTAATTTGAATTTACACTTTCTTTAATGTGCCTTTTGATAAGGAGAAAAATATTAATGTGAATGTAATTAAATATATATTTCTTTAGAATTTTGCATTTTTACCTTATTATAACCTTCTCTCCCCTAAAGATATTTTGACATTCTCTTAGAAATCATTTTATAATTGTATTATTCATCTATTTGGAATTGATTTGGATAATGGATATGAATAGATATTGTGTGGCAAGCCTTCCTTCCACAATCTAATTCTTTACTTTTTCATGATTCTCCATTGTTATTTGCTCTTCCATATATATTGGAATTATTGAAATTATGCTTAATATATAAATCAATTTGGTGGCATCAGTATTATTACTATATCTCTTTTAACAACCATTAACATGGCATTTTTCTCCAAAAATCTGCATCTTCCTCTATGTGTTTTATTAATGTGTGTGTGTGTCTGTGTGTGTTGGCTAAACTTTTGCTTATATGTTATTAGGTTTATTTCTTGGTAGCCTATATTTGGATTGTTATAACTATGTCAATTTGAATGAAAGCATCAATTCTTTAATTTATAAAATGAATATTGTAGACTTATCTTGGAAAAAAGGTATATTCTTGTCTTAATATACTTCATACAATTTAATTGAAGGAAATAATCTGAAAAATTCCATTTCTTTGTTTATATATAATTGTTTGGCTTTGGGTCCCCAACCAAATCTCACTTTGATCTGTAATCCCCACAATCCCCACGTGTCAAGGACGGGAACTGGTGTAGGTAATTGGATGATGGGGGTGGTTAACCCATGCTGTTCTCATGTGAGTGAGTTCTCAGGAGATCTGACGGTTTTATAAGCGTCTGGCATTTCCCTTGCTTGCACTTATTCCATCCTGCTGCACTGTGAGTAAAGTGCCTGTTTCTGTTTTGCCTTCTGCCATTATTGTAAGTTTTCTGAGGCCTCCCCAGCAATGCAGAACTGTGAGTCACATAAACCTCTTTCCTTTCTAAATTATCCAGTCTCTGGTATTTCTTCACAGCAGTGTGAGAACAGACTAATACAATAATTCTATTGTTAATTAGTTTGAATTTTTCATATGCCAAGATTGACAATTTAGGAGCCCTACTCCTGAAGAATTACAGTACATTATCAAAAAAAAAAAAAAAAAAGAAACTTTTTCCAGTAAATAGCAAATGTTCTCTTAAATTTATATGAGAAATGGTTCTGAGTGTAGCATTCATCAGAAATTGGGATAGGCTTGGAAAATGGACTAAGATTATGTGTGTTGATAATATTTTTGTTCAGCTTTACTGACTCCAATCTCAAAGGAAACTTTTGAAAAGTTATTCTTTGTTTTAAAAGAAACTTCACTTTTCAGTGAAGTGACACCATCTTTTTCTTTGGGGAAAGGAGGTCAGAGAGAAATCCTTTGTTTTCTTGACATTTTTCCAAATTAAATCTTCAATCCTACCTCCAGCTGAATGATATTCACGATGAAAACTAGTGTTTCCTGCAATAAAGATTTCTAACAAAAGATGAAGTTTTTTAACCTAATTTTACCTTTTCCTGCTTTAATTAAAATATTATTTATTAAATGCAGCCATTGTAGTTGAGGAAATTTTGAGAAACAGCAATGTAATAGCAACATTTGCCACTGACTTTTTTTAATGTTAAATGTCATATTTCACAAGAAATCCTAGTGCTATTTTTAGTTGTAGAAACTTAATTTAATTAATTTAATTTAGTGCTCCTTCTAAATATCATAGCAGCAGCAACTAACATATTTTCATTATTCAGTATTCATTGATAGAAAATTTCACACAAGTATTTATATTGTGACTATTTTATTAGTTTATGAAAATCCATATCTAATCCTGACAACCCCACTCTTGGAATCTAAATGGAGTTTGCTAGACAAAAGTGTGAAAATGTTCTGACGCTCTTGAAACTCACTGTGTCCTGTATTTGGCTACCAAGTCCTCTACTTAGTATGTGAATTCCAGGAATAGTTTACGTTTTCTAGACTCTTAATATTAAAAAATAAATTCCTGAGGAGATTGCAGGTAAAAGATAAAACAAAGGTAAAAAGTACAACTTGCCAAATGATAGTAGCAATTATCTTAGACTAACAGCTACCCTGTGTCAGACCTTATGCAGTGTGTTTTATAAGAATTATTTCACTTTATCTTCAAGGTTGCCTTAAGAGATTAATAATCTTATTATAATTTAGTTTAAGGATGAAAAGACTGAAGCTCAGAATTCCAAATTAATAAAACTAAATGAGAGAGAAGTCTATTTACAACATACATCTTACCAGCTATCAGAGCCTGTCCTTTGAAGACAATACTATTGGGTACTTTGTGTGTTTGTCCCCTTTCCATCCTGGGCAAGCTCTCAGCCTAAGCATCTCTTTATATGGTTCAATTAGTTTGGATGCAGAGCAATAGAAAATGTAAATTCAAGAATGCATTTCCAAGAAGCTGGACCATTTTATTCTCATTTGAGAGATAATTGGCTTTACCATCTAGAATTCAACAAAATTTCAAAATACATAGAGCATAAACTAATAGAACTGGAAGGAGAAATTGATAATCCATAATTATAGTTCGCATTTTAAATACTCTTGTGTCAATAATTGATAAGTAGATAGAAAGTCAATAAGGATACAGGAGAGGAGAGCTAAACAATATTATCAACCAAATTGACATAAATGGCATTTAGCAGACCAAATTGACATAATTGGCATTTAGGAGACACTTTATTTAAAATTGAAAATATGCCTTATTTTCAAGGATGCATGAATTAGTCACCAAAATAGACTATATTCTGAACCAGAAAATAAATCTTTATAAACTTAAACATATTTTTTGTTATTCAAAGTATGTTTTTTGATCACAGTGAAATTAAATTAAAAATTGAGAGAGAGAGAGAACTAGCTAAAGTACTTCTAAAAACTGAAAGGTGAGGGATTCAAAGGAAGAATAAAATATAAATTACAAATAACTTTTAAATAAAAATAAAAATGCAGCATACTGAAACTTATGCATGCCACTAAATCAGTAATTTATAGTGTTAAATGTCTGCACTAGAAAAGAAATAAGATCTGAAATCAATTATCTCAACTTTTACCTTTAGAAACTAGAAATAAATGAAACAGGAAAAATTTCTGGAAACATGTGAAGGACTAATACACTGAAAACTACAAAACATTGTTGAAAAAATTATGTCTTAGATAAGCAAAGAGATACTATTTGCATGAATTAGAAATCTTAATAGTTTTAAAATGTCAACTCTTCTTAAATTGACCTATAGATTTAATGCAATCTTAATAAAATTCCCAGGGCTCTTGTTTCCTTTTTAATAGAAATGACAGACCTCTTTCAAAATTCATATGGAAATGCAAAAAACCATTCATAAAGCTTATATAAAGAGCTATAACAACTTTGAAAAATAAAGTCATAGGAATAATGCTACCTAGGTTCAAGGCTTATTATAAAATTACATTAATCATAGAGTGTGGCACTTGTGTGAAGACAGACAGATAAATGAAACAACTAAGAGTCTAGAGATAGATATATAAATATATAGACAACTGAGTTTTTGTAAAGGTCCAAAAGCAATTCAGTGCATACAGGATAATCTTTTGAATGAATAGTGCTATAGTTACTGAATATTCATGTACAAAAATTAACTCTCTTAATACCTAATACCATATATAAAAATTAACTAAAATTGGATCAACATGAATAATAGACCTAAATATAAAACAAAATACTATATATCTTCAGGGAGAAAATATAGGCAAAAATATCTTTATGGCATGAAAGTAGGCAAACATTTTATTGATATGTCAATGAAAACACAAACCATAACAAAAAAAATGAATTGGACTTCATTACAATTAAAAATATCACTTTGAAAGTCATTGAAAGAGAATGAAAAGACAAGCCACAGACTGGGAGAAAATATTTGCACATCATATATCTCACAAAGTGCCTGTATACCAAATGCATAAACAATTCTAAAAACTCAAATGTTTACTGAAACTTACTAAAAATCAAACAATCCAATTTTTTAAAATAATCAAAATATTTGAACAGATACTTCCCCAACGTAGCTGGATGACCAACTAATCTATGAAAAGATGTTCAAAGTCATTATTCACTAGGGAAATGCAAATTATAATACCACATAGCAACTTTACTTGCTAAGTACGTCAACGTGTGAATAGACACATAAATTGTGGTGTTTCCACGCAATAGAATACCTCACACCAGTAGATATAAATTAACTACTTATTCATGCTACAACATAATAAATCTCAAACTACGCTGAGCGAAAGAATCAAGACAAAAAAAGATACAGACTCTATGATTTCTTTGATATAAAATGCTAAATCAAACAAACTAATCCCCAGTGACAAAGCAGATGGTTGGTTGCCTGGGGCTGGAGTGTAGAGACAGGAGGAAAGGAAGGCATTGCAAAGGGCATGAGAAAACTTCTGAGGATAAAGAATGTGCTCATTATAATGACTGTGGTGATGGTTAAACAAGCATATTCATATGTCCAAACTTTCTAAACTGTACATTTAAATTATGTGTTTTAAGTACCATACTCTCATGAAACAAACAAACTAATCTCAACAGAAATTGACCTCTGTCCAGGAGAGAGAGGAAGGAAAACCACTTACCTCTTTAGGAAGGTGAGTTGTGTGCTTTTAATTTGACAGCACTTGTGGATGTCCTAGAACCAAAAGTAAAATCCAGTAATAGTTCATTGTTCATCTAAGCCAACCACTCTATAAATAAGTTACACTCACTTTTTGGTCTAAACTTCTCACAGAATGGAATATTGTGAGAGCTTTTTTGTGAATACTGAAGGACAGTGGTAGGAGTAGTGAAAAAAAATTCAACAGGACATAAATAATAACCGTAATTGAATAAAATATAGAAATAGCAGCTAATTCTTGGTAAAAAGAAATATCAATGTTTTAAAAAGTACAATATAAAAGACACAATTGAAATGAATAACTTCTACCCAATTCTTGTTGGGCTGGATTTGGATTCTGTAACAATAACTCCCAGTCTGCCCTAAAGTACAAACATCATTGCCTTATTCTCCACTAGCTTGGAGAGATAAAAGTTACACGAAAACTGCATTTTGTATCCAACGAGTGGTCTAAAAGCTTTTTAATGCAATGTCACACAATTTTCATGGTATCTTTAAATTTAACTGATGCCACTGAAAGCCATCATCTGACCGTAAATGGCCAGTATCACTTCACAGCTGACTTTCTTCTTAAGCATGAAGCAGCTTTGTCTAGATGTGTGCTCCAGCAATGCCTTTTTAACTTTACTTTCATTTGCTTTCTCAAGGAAAACACAGACTTTCCTTTCTGCCCACACTAAAGAAGAGTATTTTCAACTGGAGAGAATAAGATTGTCCTAACAGAATCCATTATTATCTCAATAAGACACTACTGATGCCAGGAAAAATTAACCTTGAATTACAAGTGGTTAAACAATTTAACTAGTTAAATATAATGATACTCCGGAATAATACATACGTTTATACAATAAAGGGAAACGGACTTTAACTGCTGAAAATTATACAGAATAACTTTTGCCATTTCTCAAAACAATTAGCATGGCAGTATCCAGAGTTGGTTAAAAAAAGATTAATTAATATTTATTTAATGATCCTCTGATAGTAGTTATCATTTAGCAAATACAAGCTTACTCATTCTTTTACTAAATCAGTGTTGTTTCAGAATTTCTTCAATAGTTGTTAAGCAGTATAAAATTATTTGATGGAGGGAAAAGAAAAAAATAAAAAAACCTTCCACAATTCTTACTATAGAATAAGTCATTGAACAATTTCTGTTGTATCTTGCATATATGTTAATTATTTTTCTAATACTTGGTTTTGAAATTTTAAAAACTGTATTAAAGGAAAAACAAACACATAAAACATGTTTTATGAAAAACATAAAAGTATAATTTTACACACTTTACATTTATATCCTCGTAAATTATTTTTAGAGTTTTCAAAAGTATATAGTCAAAAATAATTCACAAAGTATAGTTTTGAATATTCTAAACAAAATAATTCACAACATAAAAATTATATCAGGAATTGAATAAGATGATTACATGATTTAAAAATGTTTTCTTACTCCTTGCCAAGTAACATATGGATAAATTCTTCTAAAATATTTGTACAATTATTTTGGTACTCATCCTAGAAAATTTCCCTATTGTACAAAATGTAAAACTGTATCTATCACAACACATGTATTTAAATTAGCCATCCTTTAGCCTATCTGCCTTTTGTCAATATGCCATTGACCCTTGCATCTCTGTCTCTGTCTCCAACCACTCCCTTGAACTAAATATTTATAAATTAACTTCCTCCTGAATACTTTTAACTGGTGTATTGGTTTCTTATTGCTGCCATAGCAAATTACTGAAATTTTACTGGCTTAAAACCACATAAATTTACTTTATTACAGTTCTGTGGTTTTGAAGTTCAACACAGGTCTCCCTGGGGATAAAACCAAGGAGTTAGCACAGCTGAATTCCTTCCTAGAAGTACTGTGGAAAATCCATTTCCTTGCCTTTTCTAGTTTCTAGAAGTCCACTGCATTTCTTGGCCTTGTGGCCCCTTTCTCTATGTTCAAAGCCAGTGTCTTAGTGCTGAATTCTTCTCACTCTGCCATCCCTCTGATTTTCTCTCCTGACTCTTTCACTTTTAAAGAAACTTGTGATTACATTGGGCCTGATAGATAACACAGGACAATTGCCCTTGCATTAAGGTCAGCTGGAGAGCAGCCTTAATTCCACCTGCAACCTTAATTTCCCCTTACCAGGTAGGTAATATATTCATAAATTCCACAGATTAGGATGCAGACATCTTTGGAGGAATTATTATTTTGTCACCACAATAGTCCATCTTGATAGACACGAAATAGTCTTCACTTTGAATTATAGGTCAGTTTCTTCCCATCCTTCTCCATTTGAGGAATTACTGCTTTCAAGCCAATGATATGAATAGTCCTTGATTTTTCTCAGTACCTTTCCTCCATATTGAACCCAGCAGCAAGCTCTGTGGATCTAACACAGAAAAAGAAAGAAAGAAAGAGAGAGAGAGAGAGAGAGAGAAAGAGAAAAGAAAGAAAGAAAGAGAGAGAGAGAGAGAGAGAGAAAAAGAAAGAAAGAAAGAAAGAAGAAAGAAAGAAAGAAAGAAAGAAAGAAAGAGAAAGAAAGAAAGAAAGAAAGAAAGAAAGAAAGAAGAAAGAAAGGAAGTGAAGGAAGGAAGAAGGAAGGAAGGAGGGAGGAGGGAGGGAGGGAGGAGAGGAAAGGAAGGGAAGGAAGGAAGGAAGGAAGGAAGGAAGGAAGGAAGGAAGGAAGGAAGGAAGGGAGGGAGGGAAAGAAACTTCCACTGTGACCACACAGTCTAGGCCTGGTCATCTTTACCTGGAAGATTATTTTAGCCTCTAAACCAGTCTGCCTTTATCAACATAGTGTCTAGGGTAACATTTTAACCATAATTATATTTATGTCATTCACCCGCTAAAAATCTTCCACAGGCTCCATTGTGCATAGGAAAAACATTCAAACTCCATATTTTGGTCATGTAGCCCCCAAAATGTGGTCTTCCCTCTTGATATTTTCCAAACACAATTTTGCCTTTTTCCTGTTCCTCATTTATCTTAAACACTGCAATACAATTCTGACTTTATTCAGACTTTGAGCAGACTTCTCAGGTT
Organism: Papio anubis; assembly: GCF_008728515.1. NCBI lineage: Eukaryota > Metazoa > Chordata > Mammalia > Primates > Cercopithecidae > Papio > Papio anubis. Next base: position 71,741,710 of record NC_044978.1, read on the forward strand.
GAGGGTTTGGTCCCTCACAAGAGTCTCCTCACTTCAGGCCCCTGCTGGAAGCTCCAGGGTTTTGTGGCCATCTGTGCTCCTGACTAAATGACTACAAATTCTATGGCTTCCACTGCCCCATGAGTGTGATAATTTGCTAGAATGACTCACAGAACTTGGGAAAGTACAATACTGAAGGTTACAATTTTATTATAAAGGATACAAATCAGAACTAAATTGAGATTGTTGTTCATAGTTTTTATTGCAGTCTCATTATGTATGCATGATACATAGAATCATTGACCAGTGATGGAACGTTAGTTCCCTTCTCCTCCTAGACATTGGTCTGACATCACCTGGACCAAATGCCCAACCCTCTAAATACATGGCTGGTTTATCTGGAATGGCAAGCCTCCACCTGAGTCAATTCATGAACATAAACTCAGGGACCCACAACGAATAACAAAGACATTCCTATCACAAGAAAGTAATTCTAAGGATTTTAGAGGCTTACTTGTAATAATGGAGGACAAAGACCAGTCCAATGGTTTATTATCTACCAAGGTTACCCTCCTCTGAGATGTTATGATCTTGCATCTTCACTGCCTGGAATACCATGTTCCCTATGGTCTAGCTCCTTTGCCTATCACTTCAGAGACCACTGTCCTGAATAGCCTAGGGAAAGTTTCCCTCAGTTCAGACTGCTTTGCTCATTCACATGTCGATATTTTCCTTAAAGCCTTTTTCACTATCTCAAATCATATTGTTTGTTTACTTGTTTACTGATTGTCTCCACACTAGAATCCTACATGAGTGCCTTGAAAAGGACCTGTTACATAGTAGGTACTCAAAAAATATTTGTTGAATAAATAAATATCTACTTGACAAGGATGACATCTTTTTAAAATATTTAATATTTTAGCTAACAACACTCATTTTCCTTGGACTTGCAAGTGATAACACACTGAATCGTCTGTCTATGCTCATTTGTTATTCCAGTAAGATTTCATGTCTGGCAGGTTTGTATCTTTACTGTTGCCCTCTGAAAACTAGAGCACATTTCATGTTGTGTTCAACACATCATTGTGCAAATAGCTCTAATTAAGTATATTTTACTCATTGAAATATCAATTACTGGAAAATACTACTTTGACTTAAAGTCTTCTTTTTGTAAATATTTTTAACAGTCACTTAAAAGAAAGTTTTGTTTTGTTTTGTTTTGTTTTTTATTAATGTGTGCAACGTGAATCTCTACAAATATAGTTAGTGGTGTTAGCTTTATTTTCCTTAACAAAAATTTATGCTAGTTTTATTTTTACACTTGTTTTGTGCTTTCACAGTTTTTTGTAAAGAGAGTTTCTGTTATTTTTTAAAGTTGTGAGAGAGATAACCACACAAAGGGAAAGTCTTAAACTCTAGAATTAAATATAAAATATGAGAGTAAGCATTCATGATTTTTGTATGGTGAAGCAGGGTGAGAAATCTTAACAATATGATTTAAGTGATAAATATTATTTGCATTTATAAGATGAAAATAAAATTGGAAAATACTAATTATTGACTTCCACCAGGTCTTTGTAGGCAAAAGGCTGATTCTAAACACCTTACCATACAGTGTTAATGGTCACAACAATTTGATCATAACCTCTCTCTCTAGTCACAACTATCCAAACTACTCTTTGGCAATCTTAATATTTCTTTCACCCTAAGGCATTTCCTGTTTTGCAAAACTGTTGATACTGTTTCATGACCACGTATGTTCTTACCAATTTTCTACCTGGAATATCTCTTTCCATTTATTTGCCCGGCCTGCTCTACCTGCTCTCTTCTTAATTGAACTAATGTTCACTTTTGCTATAGTTCTAACCTCACTCGCTAAGAAGATTTGATTTTTACCTTTCTCTGTGCTGTCAGTGCATTCTATTTAGAGTCAGTTATAGCACTTATCATAACATATTGTGTTTATCTACAGATTATGAAGACATATTACAGGAATAAAAAAATCTACAGCCAGCAGGCCAAATTTTGCTCGTCAGCTGTTTTTGTAAATAAAGATTCATTGGAACATGACAACACATATATATTTTCATATTGTCCACTGCTGCATTTATTTTTTTTTTTTTTTAAATTTATTTATTATTATTATACTTTAAGTTGTAGGGTACATGTGCATAACATGCAGGTTTGTTACATATGTATACTTGTGCCATGTTAGTCTGCTGCACCCATCAACTCGTCATTTACATCCGCATAACTCCCAATGCAATCCCTCCCCCTCCCCTCCCCCATGATAGGCCCCCGTGTGTGATGTTCCCCTTCCTGAGTCCAAGGATCTCGTTGTTCAGTTCCCACTCCATGAGTGAGAACATGCGGTGTTTGGTTTTCTGTTCTTGTGATAGTTTGCTAAGAATGATGTAGAGTTTCCAGCTGCATCCATGTCCCTACAAAGGACGAAACTCATCCTTTTTATGGCTGCATAGTATTCCATGGGTGTATATGTACACATTTTCTTAATCCAATCTGTCACTGATGACATCAGTTGATTCCAAGTCTTTGCTATTAGAATAGTGCTGCAACAAACATGCATGTACCTTATAGCAGCATACTTAACTTTTGGGTATATCCTCAGTAATGGGATGGCTAATATATGGTACATCTAGTTCTAGATCCTGAGGAATCGCCATACTGTTTTCCATAATGGTTGAACTAGTTTACAATCCCAACAACAGTGTAAAAGTGTTCCTATTTCTCCACATCCTCTCCAGCACCTGTTGTTTCCTGACTTTTAATGATCGCCATTCTAACTGGTGTGAGATGGTATCTCATTGTGGTTTTGATTTGCATTTCTCTGATGGCCAGTGATGACGAGCATTTTTTCATATGTCTGTTGGCTGTATGAATGTCCTCTTTGAGAAATGCCTGTTCATATCCTTTGCCCACTTTTGATGGGGTTGTTTGTTTTTTTCTTGTAAATTTGTTGGAGTTCTTTGTAGGTTCTGGATATTAGCCCTTTGTCAGATGAGTAGATTGCAAAAAATTTTCTCCCCATTCTGTGGGTTGCCTGTTCACCTGATGGTAGTTTCTTTTGCTGTGCAGAAGCTCTTTAGCTTCTTAATTAGATCCCATTTGTCAATTTTATTTTTGCTGCCGTTGCTTTTTGGTGTTTTAGACATGAAAATCTTTTGCCCATGCCTATGTCCTGAATGGTACTACCTAGGTTTTCCTCTAGATTTTTATGGTATTAGGTCTAACATTTAAGTCTCTAATCCATCTTGAATTAATTTTTCGTATAAGGAGTAAGGAAAGGATCCAGTTTCAGCTTTCTACTGATGGCTACAGCTAATTTTCCTACAATTCTATTAAATAGGAATCTCTTTCCATTTTTGTTTTTCTCAGGTTTGTCAAAGATCAGATGGCTGTAGATGTGTGGTATTATTTCTGAGGACTCTGTTCTGTTCCATTGGTCTATATCTCTGTTTTGGTACCATACCATGCTGTTTTGGTTACTGTAGCCTTGTAGTATAGTTTGAAGTCAGGAAGGTGGATGCCTCCAGCTTTGTTCTTTTGACTTAGGATTGTCTTGAGATATGGCTCTTTTTTGGCCCCATATGAACTTTTAAAGCAGTTTTTTCCAATTCTGTGAAGAAACTCATTGTGCTTGGATGGGATGGCATTGAATCATAAATTCACCTTGGGCAGTATGGCCATTTCACGATATTGATTCTTCCTATCCATGAGCATGGCATGTTCTTCCATTTGTCTAGGTCTCTTTTATTTCACTGAGCAGTGGTTTGTAGTTCTCCTTGAAGAGGTCCTTTATTATCCCTTGTGTTGGATTCCTAGGTATTTGATTCTCTTGAAGCAATTCAGAATGAAGTTCATCTCATGATTTGGCTCTGTGTTTGTCTGTTATTGGTGCATAAGAATGCTTTGTGATTTTTGCACATTAATTTTGTATCCTGGAGATTCTGCTGAAGTTGCTTATCAGCTTAAGGAGATTTTTGGGCTATAATAATGGGGTTTTCTTAAATATACAATCATGTCATCTGCAAAGAGGGACAATTTGACTTCTTCTTTCCTAACTGAATACCCCCTGATTTTCTCTTGCCTAATTGCCCTAGCCAGAACTTCCAACACTATGTTGAATAGGAGTGGTGAGAGAGGGCATCCCTGTTCCTGTGCCAGTTTTCAGCGGGAATTTCTCCAGCTTCTTGCCCATTCAGTATGATATTGGCTGTGGGTTTGTCATAAATAGCTCTTATTATTTTGAGGCACGCTCCATCAATACCGGAATTTATTGAGCGCTTTTAGCATGAAGGGCTGCTGAATTTGTCGCCTTTTCTGCATCTATTGAGATAATCATGTGGTTCTTTGGTCTTTGGTCTCTGTTTATATGCTGGATTATGTTTATTGATGTGCTTAATGAACCAGCCTTGCATCCCAGGGATGAAGCCCACTTGATCATGGTGGATGTTTTTGATGTGTTGTTGAACTTCGGGTTTGCCAGTATTTTATTGAGGATTTTGCATCGATGTTCATCAGGGATATTAAGGTCTAAAATTCTCTTTTTTTGTTGTGTCTCTGCCGCGCTTTGCTCAGGATGATGTTGGCTCCCATAAATGAGTTAGAGGATTCTCTTTTTCTATTGATTGACCAGTTTCAGAAGGAATGGTACCAACTCCTCCTCTGTAGAATTCAGCTGTGAATCCATCTGGTCCTGACTTTTTTTGGTTGGTAGGCTATTAATTATTGCCCCAATTTCAGAGCCTACTATTGCCCATTCAGGGATTCAACTTTCCTGGTTTAGTCTTGGAAGAGTGTATGTCCAGGAAATTATCCATTCTTCTCTAGGTTTTCCAGTTTATTTGGTGTAGAGGTGTTTTATAGTATTCTCTGATGGTAGTTTGTATTTCTGTGGGGTCGGTGGTGATATCCCTTTATCATTTTTAATTAAGCCGATTTGATTCTTCTCTTTTCTTTCTTATTAGTCTTGTATAGTGGTCTGTCAATTTTATTGATCTTTTCAAAACCAACTCCTGGATTCATTGGATTTTTGGAGGGTTTTTTGTGTCTCCTATCTCCTTCAGTTCTGCCCTTTCTGATCTTAGTTATTTCTTGCCTCTGCTAGTTTCTTCTTTGAATGTGTTTGCTCTGCTTCTCTAGTTCTTTTTAATTCAAGCATGTTAGAGTGTCAATTTTGATCTTTCCTGCTTCTCTCTTGTGGGCATTTAGTGCCATAAATTTCCCTCTGCACACTGCTTTAAATGTGTCCCAGAGATTCTGTATGTTGTATCTTTGTTCTCATTGGTTCTGGAAGAACATCTTTATTTCTGCCTTCATTCTCATGGTGTACCCAGTAGTCATTCAGAGCAGGTTGTTCAGTTTCCATGTAGTTGAGCGGTTTTGATTGAGTTTCTTAGTCCTGAGTTCTAGTTTGATTGCACTGTGGTCTGAGAGACAGTTTGTTATAATTTCTGTTCTTGTACATTTGTTGAGGAGTGCTTTACTTCCAATTATATGGTCAATTTTGGAGTAAGTAATGATGTGTTGAGAAGAATGTATATTCTGTTGATTTGGGGTGGAGAGTTCTATAGATGTTCATTAGGTCTGCTTGCTGCAGAGATGAGTTCAATTCCTGGATATCCTTTACACCCCTTTCTGTCTCGTTGATCTGTCTAATGTTGACAGTGGGAGGACGTTGAAGTCTCCCATTATTGTATGGGAGTCTAAGTCTCTTTGCAAGTCTCTAAGGACTTGCTTTATGAATCTGGGTGCTCCCAGCTGGGTGCAGTATATATATTTAGATAAGTTAGCTCTTCCTGTTGAATTGATCCTTGACCATTATGTAATGGCCTTCTTTGTCTCTTTTGATCTTTGATGGTTTAAAGTCTGTTTTATCAGGAGACTAAGATTGCAACCCTGCTTTTTTTACCTCCATTTGCTTGGTAAATCTTCCTCCATCCCTTTATTTTGAGCCTATGTATAACTTCTCAAGGCAGGAGATGGTCTCCTGAATACAGCAGAGACTGATGGGCCTCGACTCTTTATCCAGTTTGCCAGTCTGTGTCTTTTAATTGGAGCATTTAGTCCATTTTACATTTAAGGTTAAGATTGTTATGTGAACTTGATCCTGCCATTATGATATTAACTGGTTATTTTGCCTGTTAGTTGATGCAGTTTCTTTCCTAGCCTCGATGGTCTTTACATTTTGGCATGTTTTGCAATGGCTGGTACCGGCTGTTCCTTTCCATGTTGAGTGCTTCCTTCCAGGGTCTCTTTGTAAGGCAGGCCTAGTGGTGACAAAATCTCTAAGCATTTGCTTTCTATCTGTAAAGTATTTTATTTCTCCTTCACTTATGAAACTTAGTTTGGCTGGATATGAAATTTGGTTTAAAAATTCTTTTCTTTTAAGAATGTTGAATATTGGCCCCCACTCTCTCTTCTGGCTTGAGTTTCTGCCGAGATCTGCTGTGAGTCTGATGGGCTTCCTTTGTGGGTAACCCTGACCTTTCCTCTGGCTGCCCTTAAGATTTTTCCTTCATTTCAACTTTGGTGAATCTGGCAATTATGTGTCTTGAGCTGTTTCCCTCTCGAGGAGCATCTTTGTGGCGTTCTCTCTTGTATTTCCTGGATTTGAATGTTATTCGTTCTACTAGGTTGGGGAAGTTCTCCTGATGATATCCTTGAAGAGTGTTTTCCAACTTGGTTCCATTTTCCCCTCACTTTCAGGCACCCTCAATCAGACGGAGATTTGGTCTTTACATAATCCCATACTCTTGCAGGCTTTGTCTATTTCTTTTCTTTCTTTTTTCTTTTGTTTCTCTTTTTCGGCTTTATTTCATTCATTTGATCCTTTAATCGCTGATACTCTTTTCTTCCAGTTGATCGAAATGGTTACTGGTTTGCATTTGTCACGTGATTTCTCGTGGTTATGGTTTCTTTATCTTTCATTTCCTCGCTTATGATCTTCTGCATTAATTAGTCTAGCCACACTTTTCCACTTTTTTTCAAGATTTTAGTTTCTTTTTGCTTGCACGTAATTCCTCCTTTTAGCTCTTAAGAAATTTGATGGACTGAAGCCCTTCTTTCTCTCTTATCCGGCTAAAGCCATTTTTCCACCAGCTTTGATCCTCGTTGTTGGCTGGCGAGCTGCGCCCTTTGCCGAGATAAGCTCTTTATTTTTGAATTCCAGCTTTCTGCCCTGTTTTTCCCCCATCTCGGCTTATCCGTCTCTGGTCTTGGATGATGGTGATGTACTGATGGGGTTTTTATGGTGGTGTCCTTCCTGTTTGATAGTTTTCCTTCTAACAGTCAGGACCCCCAGCTGTAGGTCTGTTGGAGATTGCTTGAGGTCCACTCCAGACCCTGTTTGCCTGGGTATCAGCAGCAGAGGTATGCAGAAGATAGAATATTTCTGGAACAGCGAAAATTGTCTGATTCTTGCTTTGGAAGCTTCCTCTCAGGGGTAGGCTTCCACCTGTGAGGTGTGTGGGTGTCAGACTGCTCCCCAGTGGGGATGTCTCTCAGTTAGGCCCAGGGGTCAGGGGACCCACTTGAGCAGGCAGTCTGTCTGTTCTCAGATCTCAGCCTCCGTGTTGGGAGACCCACTGCCTCTTTAAAGCCGTCAGACAGAGTCGCCATGCCTGCAGAGTTTCTGCCGCTTTGTTGTTGCTGTTGTTGAGCAGGTAGCTGTGCCCTTGTCCAGAGGTGGGAGCTTCTCCATAGAGACAGGCAGGTGCCCTTGAGCTGCTGTGAGCTCCACCCAGTTGAGCTTCCCAGCAGCTTTGTTTACCTACTTAAGCCTCAGCAATGGCGGGCCCTCCCCCAGCCTCGGGCTGCTGCCTTGCCGGTAGATCACAGACTGCTGTGTTAGCAATGAGGAGGCCTCAGGCGTGGGACCTCCCCGGCCAGGTGCGGGATATGATCTCCTGGTGTGCCTGTTTGCTTAAAAGGCAATATTGGGGTGGAGTTACCCACCTTTCCAGGTGTTGTGTGTCTCAGTTCCCCTGGCTAGGAAAAGGGATTCCCTTCCCCTTTATGCTCCTAGGTGAGGCGATGCCTCGCCTCTGCTTCAGCTTCCTTTGGTCGGGCTGCAGCAGCTGACCAGCGACCATCGTCCGCACTCCCAGTGAGATGAACCCAGTACCTCAGTTGAAAATGCAGAAATCAATCGTGGTCTTCTGTGTCGCCATGCTGGGAGTTGGAGACTGAGCTGTTCCTATTCGCCATCTTCCGCCCTTTCATTATCCCACTGCTGCATTTATATTAGAAATACAGAGATTAGTAGCTGGGACAGAAAATTTATGTCCTGCAAAGTCTAAAATATATTTACTATCTAGTTCTCTATAGAAAAATATTGCTGGCTGGGCACGATGGCTCACACCTTTAATCCCAGTACTTCAGGAGGCCAAGGCGGGTGGATGACCTGTGGTCAGCAGTTTGCGACCAGCCTGGCCAATATGGTGAAACCTCATCTCTACTAAAATTTCAAGAAACTTAGCCGGGCATAGTGGCAGGCACCTGTAATCCCAGCTATTTGGAGGCTGAGGCAGGAGAATCACTTGAACCCAGGAGGTGGAGGTTGCAGTGAGCCGAGATTGTGCTATTGCACTCCAGCCTGAGCAACAAGAGAAAAATTCCATCTAAAAAAAAAAAAAAAATGCTGCCAGCCCTTGCCTTAGTGTGGAACTTCTTCCCTTACTTACTTCTTTCTGGAAATACATCTAAACTTTTAGAATAATATCCCTTCCTAATTCCCAAAGTAGTATTTTGACCTTGGCACAACAATGAACATGATATTGTTATCTCCCTTAGCCACAAAGACTACTCCAAAGGGTAAGAACCTCATCTACTACTCTTCTTCTTCTCCTTCTTATTCTTCTTCTTCTCCTTCTTCTCCTTCTTCTCCTTCTTCTCCTTCTTCTCCTCCTTCTTCTCCTTCTCCTTCTCCTTCTCCTTCTCCTTCTCCTTCTCCTTCTCCTTCTCCTTCTCCTTCTTCTTTTGAAGCCTTGCTCTGTCTCCAGGTTGGAGTGCAGTGGCATGATCTCGGCTCACTGCAACCTCCACCTCCCGGGTTCAAGCGATTCTCTTGCCTCAACCTCCCGAGTAGCTGAGACTACAGGCATGCACTATCATGCCCAGCTAATTTTTGTATTTTTAGTAGAGACAGGGTTTCACCGTGTTGGCCAGAATGGTCTCTATCTCTGACCTCGTGATATGCCTGCCTCAGGCTCCCAAGGTGATGGAATTACAGGTGTGAGCCAGTGCACCTGGCCAAAAACCTCACATACTCTTCTATGTCACTGGTTATGGCTTCTCACAATGAGCATAATTTGCTAGCACTTCTGGCCTGCTATGTTGTTGGACAAAAAATATCAAGAGTCTTTACTTGGGAAAACTAGCATTAGAGAAGTTGATGAATTTACCTATTCCTCTCTGGTCTTGGAGTTTGTATGTATGGTACATAAATATATGTGTATGCGTGTGTATATATATATATATGTGTGTGTGTGTGTTTATATAATGTACATACAGTTGAAGTTTAAAAATACTACCTATTGACCTACTGTCAATGTAAAAAATACTATCGAATTATTTCGGTTTTTTAAAGGGAAAAAACATGTCTTAGGATTCTCAGAGCCTAAGAGAAAACCTATTCAATACTAAACTTACTGTTTGTTTCTCTCATTTTTCCCATTATGAGTGTTTCAAATTTTCATACCATGTTATGAAAAGAAACTTAAGCAAATTTGATTCAAACACACAGGTGAATAAGTCAGTTAAAATGAAAAAAAAATCAAATTACATATGTAAAAAAGAAGCAGAAGCAACAACTGGCAAAATTACTATTCTAATGTGAGTATTAAATATTACTGTGTGAATTCCTTGGCAAACACAATAAAATAAATAAACAAATACCATAGAGTGCTACATAGCACTCATTATATTACTAATGATGGCTATTAACTCCTCAATGGAATCAAATTTCTTAGTAGGTTGAATTTTACTTGAATGTATCCTGGTAGAAACTAGGTAGTCTCTTACAGAATCTTATTTGAAGCTCTTTGTGTCTGTTTGGGGGCAAAATATCTATGTAACTTACACATCCAGGTGCCCTCAGCTTCCCTTTGTTCTTGCTCAGATAAAGGACACACACCCTGATGTATATAGGACAAGGAGGTCTCTGGTAAGTGAGTACTTTGAGGTAGCAGAGTGGAGGTCATGATTCCCGTATGGCTGTGCCTGCACTGAGGTAGAAGACCAGAACACATATTCAAATACTTTTTTCATAACCCCACTCACAGAGTGTTGACCATGTAAACGTATATCCATTGATCATCCTGAAATTATCCTTAAAACATTAGTCTTAATCTATCAAGAAAGTTCTATTAAACAATAATATGAGTTTCACATTTGAATGAATATGAGAGTATAGTCTCTAAAATCAAATGTTGGAGAGAGAAGCATAGCTGTGTTAGAGAAATCAAAATTCAATTCATGATATAATAAAGTTTAGAAGTGGGCTAAAATTAACAAAGATTTTATGAAAGACATAGGAATTGAGGTATGACCTCAAGTAAAAGGAGTGATTTCACATGTATGTAAATCAAGTAAGGAAATATGAGATCAACATGAATATGGCACATTAAGAGGGCTTAAAAGCCAATCTGACTAATGTTGAATATATGACAATTTAATCTATAGATAAAATAATTGTTGATATAATTGTTGGTAATACAGTAAAAATAATCTAAAATAAAATACAATTATAACCATTTACTCATTACTTTATTAATTTTGGATTCACAGACATTGTCCCCAAAACAAATATTCAAGTGTATATTTGGGAAATAAATACAGTTAGGGCAGTAGGGTAAATGAGACAAAAAAGAAATCAACCTATAAAGAATGTATTTTTGAGCCAATATCTGTGTGTGTGTGTGCATGTGCACAAGTGGATGTGTACTTACATAAACCCTCAAACACCTACCACATAACCTCAGTTCACCATGTGGGAGCTACCCCGATCCAAATTCCATGCGATAATTTCCCTCTAATTACAGGTAAACTCTTCCAATGCATCTGCTGTAAGTCACACATGTCCACCTGCAATTCTCCCAGTGCCCACTTCTACAAGCAGACTTCAGCTGTTTTTCAAGATAAAGTGTCATATTTATTGTAGTATTTATGTATTTCTTAATAATATGATATGTGTAAATGCTATTATTTTCTATCAGTTTTTTTAATGTGTCCTTGATGAAATTTTGAGTGTATGTCCTCTTAATCACATTTTCCCCATAAGCATTTTTTAAATTGTGTTTTTTACAGTGTTGTGATTATAAGGAATGCATATATCACATTAAGCAGAAGGGACTACATTTCTAAATACATTTTAAAAATATTCAATATTTCTCCATTTGACTTACTTCCAATATTTTACATTTTAGTGAATGGCATCATAAAGCCAAATATCTTATAGTTATAATTGAGATATTTATTACTGCATATCATGCCATCTGAGAAACCTAAAGTCTAAAATTCAGCCCCACAGCTCAGTCATTAGTAACTATCAGAATATTATTTGCTTATATTTTACTGTGGGAAAAACCTACTGATTACTCTGATTAACCCATTGGTCAATTTCAACATTTGGCCCAATTTTCTAATAGTCATCTCCATATATTTTGGGTTATAGAGCTATATTGTTATTTTTTACACATGAAATATACATATACATATAAAATCTCTTGTTTTGTACCACTGTGGATATCTACAATGGTATTGTGCAACAAATATAAATAAAATGAAAAAGTCGATTAAAAAAATCTTCAATGCATTTTATCTTATTTTATATAGTGTCAAAGGGCAATATAATTGCATATGTTTAGTTCTATCTGAAAATTCTGGTTTTATTTCATATGATACAGTGATCCTAATATCTAATTCTACATTCATTTCACATCATTATTTGGTTTTAATGATTGCCATAGATGAGAAAGATATCAAAATACATTGATTCTAATAGAATAAGTACCTGATTGGCTTCATTATGCTAATTCATGACACTTTCTTTAAGTCTTATTTATCTACTATGCAAAATTTTATTCAGAAATTTTTGAAACTAAGTTCAAAAATTACTCTCTTCCCTGATGCAAATCCATTGTTCTTTAAGAACTGTTAATTCGATAGAGAGGGCGGAGCAAGATGGCCGAATAGGAGCAGCTCCAGTCTCCAACTCCCAGGGCCAGCCACAGAAGACCGTGATTTCTGTATTCTTCAACTGAGGTACTGGGTCTATCTCACTGGGGAGGCCGGACGATCGGTGCTGGTCAGCTGCTGCAGCCCGACCAGCGAGAGCTGAAGCAGGCGACATCTGGGAAGCGCAAGGGAAGGGAATCCTTTTCCTAGCCAGGGAACTGAGACACACAACACCTGGAAAATCGCAACTCCCACCCCACATTAAGCTTTACAAACAGGCACACCAGGGAGATCATATCCCACACCTGCCGAGGGTCCCACGGCCCACAGAGCTTCCCTCATTGCTAGCACAGCAGTCTGTGATCTACCGGGCAAGGCAGCAGCTAGGCTGGGGAGGGCTCGGCCATTGCTGAGGGATAAGTAGGAACAAAGTTGGGAAGCTCCAACTGGGTGGGAGCTCACAGCAGCTCAAGGAAACTCTGCCTGTCTCTGTAGACTCCACCTCTGGGGACAGGGCACAGCTACACAACAACAAATAAATAACAAACAACAACAAAGCAGCAGAAACCTCTGCAGACGCAAACCACTTCTGTCTGGACAGCTTTAAAGAGGAGCAGGATCTCCCAACACGGAGGCTGGAGATCCAGGAATGACAGACTGCTTGCCTGGCGGGGTCCCTGACCCCTGAGTAGCCTAACTGGGAGACATCCCCACTAGGGGCAGTCTGACTCCCACACCTCACAGTGGAGTACACCCTGAGAGGAAGCTTCCAAAGCAAGAATCAGACAGGTACACCTGTCTGGTGAAATATTCTATCTTCTGCAGCCTCCTCGCTGCTGATACCCAGGCAAGAGGGTCTGGAGTGGACCTCAAGCACCTCCAACAGACTTCCATAGCTGAGGGTCCTGACTGTTAGCTGAAACTATCAAACAGGAAGGACACTTCACAACAAACCCCATCAGTACATCACCATCATCAAAGACCAGAGGCAGATAAAACCACAAAGATGGGGAAAAGAAAGGGCAGAAAAGCTGGAAACTAAAAACAAGAGCACATCTCTCCCCGCAAAGGAGCTGAAATTATCAGCCAGCAACGGATCAAAGCTGGACGGAGAACACTCTTGACGAGACGAGAGAAGAAGGCTCAGTCCATCAAATTCTCAGAGCCAAAGGAGGAATTACACCTAAAGAAACCTAAAAATCTGGAAAAAGTGGAAGCCAACCACGCTAGACTAATTAATGCAGAGAAGGTCATAAACGAAATGAAAGAGATGAAACCATGACACGAGAAATACGTGATAAATGCACAAGCTTCCAGTAATCCGACCTGGGATCAAACTGGAAGAAAGAGTATCAATGCATTGAGGATCAAATGAATGAAATGAAGCGAGAAGAGAAACCAAAAGAAAAAGAAGAAAAGAAATGAACAAAGCCTGCAAGAAGCGCATGGGATTATGTAAAAAAGACCAAATCTACGCCTGATTGGGGTGCCTGGAAGTGAGGGGAAATGGAAACCAAGTTGGAAACACTCTTAGGATATCATCCAGGAGAACTGCTCCCCAACCTAGTAGGGCAGGCCAACATTCAAATCCAGGAAATACAGAGAACGCCACAAAGATACTCCTCGAGAAGAGCAACTCCAAGACACATAATTGCCAGATTCACCAAAGTGAAATGAAGGAAAATCTGGCAGCCAGAGAGAAAGGTCGGGTTACCCACAAAGGGAAGCCCATCAGACCCACAGCAGGATCTCTGCAGAAACTCTGCCAGAGAGTGGGGGGCCATTATTCAACATTCTTAAAGAAAAGAATTTTAAACCCGGGAATTTCATATCCAGCCAAACTAAGTTTCATAAGTGAAGGAGAAATAAAATCCTTTACAGATAAGCAATGCTTAGAGATTTTGTCACCACTGTATCGCCTTACAAGAGACTCTGAAGGAAGCACTCAACATGGAAAGGAACAACCGTACCAGCCATTGCAAAAACATGCCAAAATGTAAAGACCACGAGGCTAGGAAGAAACTGCATCAACTAACAAGCAAAATAAACTAAAGGACATCATAATGGCAGGATCAAGTTCAATATAACAATCTTAACCTTTAAAATGTAAATGGACTAAATGCTCCAATTAAAAGACAGACCAGCAAACTGGATAAAGAGTCAAGACTCCATCAGTCTGGTTGTATTCAGGAGACCCATTCCACACGAGACATGGACAGGCTCAAACAAAGGGATGGAGGAAGATTTACCAAGCAACGGAGAAACAAAAGCAGGGGCTGCACCTTAGTCTCTGACAAACAGACTTTAAAACCATCAAAGATCAAAAGAGACAAAGAAGGCCATTACATAATGGCTGGGCGACTAAAATCTAACAGGAAGAGCTTTCAACTATCCTAAATATATATGCACCCAACAATACAGGTTAAACCTAGGATCATAAAGCAAGTCCTTAGAGACTTACAAAGAGACTTAGACTCCCATACACACAATGGGAGACTCAACACTCCACCGTCAACATTAGACAGATCAACAAGACAGAAAGTTAACAAGGATATCCAGGAATTGAACTACTGCAGCAAGCAGACCTAATAGACATCTATAGAACTCTCCACCCTTAAATCAAATCAACAGAATATATATCTCTTTCAGCACTACATCAGATTTCATCTAAAATTGACCATAATTGGAAGTAAAGCACTCCTCAGCAAAATGTACAAGAACAGAAATTATAAATAAACTGTCTCTCAGACCACAGTGCAATCAAACTAGAACTCAGGACTAAGAAATCCAATCAAAACCGCCAACTACATGGAAACTGAACAACTCTGCTCCTGAATGACTATCAAGTACATAATCTAAATGAAGGCAGAAATAAAGATGTTCTTGAAACCAATGAGAACAAAGATACAACATACCAGAATCTCTTGGGACACATTTAAAGCAGTGTGTAGAGGGAAATTTATAGCACTAAATGCCCACAAGAGAAAGCAGGAAAGATCAAAAAATTGACACTCTAACATCGCAATTAAAAGAACTAGAGAAGAGCAAACACATTCCAAAGCTAGCAGAAGGCAAGAAATAACCAAGATCAGAGCAGAAACTGAAGGAGATAGAGACACAAAAAACCCTCCAAAAATCAATGAATCCAGGAGTTGGTTTTTGAAAAAGATCAATAAAATTGACAGACCACTAGCAAGACTAATAAAGAAAAGAGAGAAGAATCAAATCGAATTTAAATTAAAAATGACAAGGATATCACCACCGGACTTCTACACAGAAATACAAACTACCATCAGAGAATAAATACTATAAACACCTCTACGCAAATAAACTGAAACCTAGAAGAAATGGATAATTTCCTGGACACTTACACTCTTCCAAGACTAAACCAGGAAGAAGCGAATCCCTGAATAGACCAATAGTAGGCTCTGAAATTGAGGCAATAATTACAGCCTACCAACCAAAAAAAGTCCAGGACCAGATGGATTCACAGCTGAATTCTACCAGAGGTATAAGGAGTTGTACCCATTCCTTCTGAAACTATTCCAATCAATAGAAAAGAGGGAATCCTCCTAACTCATTTTATGAGGCCAACATCATCCTGATACCAAAGCCTGGCAGAGACACAATAGTAAAGAGAATTTTAGACCAATATCCTGATGAACATCGATGCAAAATCCTCACAAAATACTGGGCAAACCGATCTAACAACACATCAAAAGCTTTATCCACCATGATCAAGTGGGTTTCATCCCTGATGCAAGGCTGGTTCAACATTCGACATCAATAAAACATAATCCAGCATATAAACAGAACTCAAAGACAAGAACCACATGATTATCTCAATAGATGCAGAAAAGGCTTTGATAAAATCTCAACAGCCCCTTCTTTATGCTAAAACGCCAATAACGGTATTGATGGAACGTGACTTCAAAAATAATAAGAGCTATTTATGAAACTCCACAGCCATCATACTGAATGGGCAAAA
The DNA here is from genome assembly GCF_008728515.1 of Papio anubis. Classification (NCBI taxonomy): domain Eukaryota; kingdom Metazoa; phylum Chordata; class Mammalia; order Primates; family Cercopithecidae; genus Papio; species Papio anubis. The sequence goes on from NC_044978.1 coordinate 71,757,875, forward strand.
ACTGGAAAATTCCTTTGAAATCAAAATAAGACAGGATGCCTCTCACTAATTCTATTCAACATAGTGTTAAGCCCATTTCTTTTACCAGTGCAGGCAAATCAGGTATTCAGTTAGAAAAGAAGAAGTCAAATTGTCCTCTTGCAGATGACATATCGTATATTTGTGAAACCCCATTGTCTCAGCCCAAAATCTCCTTAAGCTGATAAGCAACTTCCAGCAAAAGTCTCAGATACAAAATTAATGTGCAAAAATCACAAGCATTCTTTATACACCAATAACAGACAAACACAGAGCCAAATCATGAATGAACTTCTCATTCACAATTGCTTCAAAGAGAATCACCTAGGAACTAACTTACATGGGATGTAAAAGGACCTCTTCTCAAAGAGCAGAACTACAAACCACTGCTCAGTGAAATAAAAGAGGACACAAACAAATGGAAGAACACCTATGCCTCATGGATAGGAAGAATCAATATTGTGAAAATGGCCATACTGCCCCAGGTAATTTATAGATTCAATGCCATCCCATCAAGCTACCAATGAGTTTCTTCACAGAATTGGAAAACTGTTTTAAAGTTCATATGGAACCAAAAAAGAGCCCGATCTCCAAGACAATCCTAAGTCAAAAGAACAAAAGCTGGAGGCATCACGCTTACCTGACTTCAAACTATACTACAAGGCTACAGTAACTAAAACAGCACAGGCACTGGTACCAAAACAGAGATATAGACTAATGGAACAGAACAGAGTCCCTCGTAGAAATAATACCACACATCTATGCCATCTGATCTTTTGACAAACCTTGACAAACAAAGAAAATGGGGAAAGCATTCCTATTTAATAAATTGCGCTGGGAAAATTGGCTAGCCATAAGCAGAAAGCTGAAACTGATCCTTCTACTCCTAACAAAAATTAATTCAAGATGGATTTAGAGACTTAAATGTTAGACCTAATACTCATAAAAAATCCTAGAGGAAAACCTAGAAAATTATCCAGGACATAGGCATGGGCAAAGACTCTCATGTCTAAAAAAAACACCAAAAAGAACGGCAAAAGCTAAAATTGACAAAATGGGATCTAATTAAACTAAAAGAGCTGCACAGCAAAGAAACTACCATCAGAGTGAACAGACAACCCACAGAATGGGAGAAAATTCTTTTGCAATCTATCATCTGACAAAGGCTAAGATTCAGAACTCCACAAAGAACTCCAAACAAATTTACAAGAAAAAAACAAACAACCCTACCAAAAGTGGGCAGTTGATATGAACACATTTCTCAAAAGAAGACATTCATACAGCCAACAGACATATGAAAAAATGCTCATCATCACACATCAGGAGAAATGCAAATCAAACCACAATGAGATACCATCTCTACACCAGCGAATGCATGACCATTAAAAGTCAGGAAACAACAGGTGCTGGAGAGGATGTGGAGAAATAGGAACACTTACACTGTTGGTGGATTGTAAACTAGTTCAACCATTATGGAAAATGCATGCATGCATTCCTCAAGGATCTAGAACTGATGTACCATATGACCCAGCCATCCCATTACCGGGGATATACCCAAAGGATTATAAATTATGCTGCTGTAAAGACACACATGCACACGTATGTTTATTGCAGCACTATTCACAATAGCAAAGACTTGAATCAACCCAAACGTCCATCAGTGACAGATTGATTAAGAAAATGTGGCACATATACACCATGGAATAATTATGCACAATAAAAAAGGATGAGTCAAGCCTTTGTAGGACATGGATGCAGCTGGAAACCATCATTCTTAGCAAACTATCACAAGAACAGAAACCAACACCGCATGTTCTCACTCAGGTGGGAACTGGAATGAGATCACTTGGACTGCGGAAGGGAACATCACACACCGGGCCTACTGTGGGAGGGGGGAAGGGGAGGGATTGTTTTGGGAGTTATACTCATGTAAAATGACGAAGCTGATAAGTGCAGCAGACCAACATGGCACAAGTATACATATGTAATAAACCTGCATGTTATGCAATATGTACTCCTACAACCAAGTATACAATAATAAATAAATTAAAAAAAAAAAAAAAAAAAAAAACTGTTAATTCTGTTCAAACTGCCCCAACAAAATACCATCAACTAGGTGGCTTGAGTGCACTGTACACTGCTCAGGTGATGGGTACACCAAAATCTCACAAATCATCACCAAAGAAAATTTGCCCACTCATGTAAGCAAACACCACCTGTTCCTCAATAATCTATGGAAACAGAAAAATTTAAAAATAAATAAATAAATGTATTCTTTACAGTTCCAGAGGCTGCAAAGTCCAAGATGAAAGTGTCTGCATATTTGGTGTCTAGTGAGGGTCCTCTGTCTTAGTCTAGTTTTGTTGCTATAACGGACTACCATAAACTGGGTACTTTATAAAGAAAACATATTTATTTCTTACAGTTCTGGAGGCTGGGGAGTCCAACGTCAGGAGGCTACATCTGCTTGGCATCTGGTGAGGGCCTTCTTCCTACATCATAGCATGAGAAGATATTCACGTGAAGAGAAAGCAATTACAAAAGGAAGCTGAGGAAGCCTAATTTATTTTATGACAACCCACTCTTGTGAAAACTAACTCAGTCCCTTGAGACTTGGATTAATTCATTTATAAAAATGTTGCCCCCACAATCCACACACCTACCACCAGATTCCACTTCCCAACACTGCTGCATTGAGTAGGCAGGTCTCCAACACACAAACTTTTGGAACACATCAACTACAGCACGTTCTTCCTGGTTTAAAGACAGAGCCTTCTCACTGTGTTCTCACATGATAAAAGAACAAAGTAGTTCTCTGAGTTCCCTTTTATAAGGTCACTAGTCCTATTCATAGGGCTTCATTCTCATGATCTAATCACCTCCCAAAGACCTCAACCTGCTAATATCATCATCAACTTAGAGGTTGAGATTTCAACATATGAATAAGGGGGCCAGGGGACAAAAATACAGGCCATAGTAAGAACAAACAAAAATGAGTTACATTTATATACATTATTATAATAATTTTAGCAAATGTATGTGCCCCAATGAAAACTTTTACACAAAAAATTCAAAAGAAACTGGAACATTGATTTACCATTTTAATAGTTTTCCACTGTGAGATTTTTGTAGCTAATATATTTGTATTATCTTTGATATCAAAATCAGTATGTGATTCCAGGGAATTGAAAATAATCAAAAGAGATTAATACTGGTTCCTTTAGGTAAAAGATTAAAAACATATGTGTATAACAATTGCCACCACATCAGAATACTCATGATTAAAGGGCAAGCTTCCCTGGCTCCACAACTGACCCCAAATATACTCACATGCTCCTGACACCACCTGACGGAAGTGAAGTGCCTACCTGGGTTTTCATGAAGTTTAACTTCAATGTTTTTTGAGTTTGTTTAGATTATTGCTTATCTTCCCTCCTCTCCTGCAATAGAGACTCTGACTTCACATATTGCATTCTCATTGGGTACAAATGACTGGAAACAATACCAAAACATCCTTGCACATTTCTTGTATGTTTACTTAAAACTAGACGTATTAAGGCTAATTTGGTACAGCCTTTATGCAAGCGGAGACATCATGCCTTACTCAAGTGTCTTCCAACCGATGAAAAGATTTACAATCTTTTCATTTTTTTCAAAATGCTCTTTTTTCAAAATGCTCTTTCCTCAACATAAAAATTCTCTAGAAAAGTAGTTGTTTTTACCTTAAAGAAAAAATATATGTTTTCTTTAAATTATCTGCTTTATAATAATTTCTGACATCTATTTCTTGGATGAAAGGAATTATCAGAAATATATCATAAAGCAGGTAATTTTAAAAGAAATAGATCCCAACTTATTCAGGACTTATGCCTTTTTGTAAAATCTGAAATTTGTATATAGGTTCGCTCCAACTTTTGAATACTCTGCAATGATGTCCTTCAACACTTTGTGCACTTTTCTGTATTAACTATGTTATGAATAATTCATTGAAAATTAAATCACAGATAGTGCTGTAGTACTCATTGTGATCATATTCCCTAACCTCTTAATTTTTTTCAAGCTAAAGTAATCACTTCATTAATAGTATCCATACATAGTTTCCGCCCAAGCATTGATTTTTGTTTTAAAAAGTCTTTGTTTTTTATCTGGTACTTCGTTCCTCTAATAGATCATCAAAAAATTCTTAAAGTATTTTGTTGTTGAAAATGAATTGAGAAAATGCCACAAACAGATATTATAGGAATATCTGAACATACTGCAACTGCTTAGCAAATCTTTCATACTGTAATTTACTCTAACACCGTCAAGTTCTCTGCATTGTTTTTTATGCATTTTAGCAATTGCTGACAAAGAAATGCAGTTTAGTTTGTAATTATATTGCTTTCTGTATTCAACCAATTTAACATATTTAGAAGAAGTAGTATTTTCACAATTTTATTTATCTTTCTTCCCGCTTAAGAAATCTTTTTAAAAATATTCACAATTTTAGCATTACATTTGGTGAAATTTTCTTAGCTATTTAATTGAGCATTACATAGACTGAAATTGAAGGAGAATATGTGGATGTTCATCTCTTCATTTTCCGTGTTCTGGGAGCCTAGTTCTAAATTTCTCAACAATCCTTTTTGACACTACTGTTAACTACTATTCCAATTCGTTGAGTTATTGTCTCCCTTTTTAAATGTCTTCATTATTAAAATCGATGTTCTATGGTAATGCCAGAGTGATTTTCTTGAAAAGTAAATGATTAAAAAACTTTCTTCAATGTTTATGCATGATATGGTAAACATATCCTAAATAAAAAAGTATAAATTATTTTAAAAAGTATACAAGACCCTTTATAATCTGATCTCAGTATTTATCTCTAACCTGATCTTCATAAGTGTCCTTATGGTTTGTTCCAATATTGCAGTCACTTAAAATATCTACTTGTCTTATTTGCATTTCAGTGTGCTTCTGCATAGATTGTTCTTTCTCTCTAAAACTGCGTCTTCACTTTCTCCACCATCCAAAATGAAGCCCTATCTCCAATGTCAACTGACTTCTAATTTTTTTTTCTGATTCCTATGACCATGGCACTTATTATATTATATTACAATTGATCTTTTATCAGTGTACATTTCTCTTTTGAGGACAGACACTTTGAATAAAGAAATCACATCTTGCTCTTTTATTATGTACCCCAATGCCAAGGCGAATGTTTTTCTGTAATGCAATGCTAGGTGTTGCAAAATTATGCAAACCAAAACAATAATAATAATAGCAACAACCCTACTACTTATTTATCTACAGTATAAAATATAACATGCAAAAAACCACATTTTTTTCAAATAAATACAAAGCTTTAAATATTCCAGCAGAATAGATTTCCATTTATTTTCATCTATAACCTTAAGCCAGGTCGGTTAAGTTTTACTCCAAAATAACAATAATCAAGTTGACCTTGAAAAAAGGACTCTTTCTTCCATTGCTTAAATCCATTGCAGAGGGCTTTACATATATCATCTCCCTTAATTCTCATAATAAATCAACATATTATTTTCTTTTCTACAAAAAATAATGTAGTCATTAAAGTAATTAGTTGAGCTCATATTTAGATGGCAGAGCAAACATGAAGGTCTCTCTGATTCAACAACTTGTCATCTCTAATACTGAATTCTTAACTCCGAGTTTGCAACTTCAGCAAACTTACTTTAAGAAGTCAATAAATGTGGTGGCTCATGCCTATAATCCCAGTACTTTGGGAGGCCAAGGTGGTGGGAGGATTACAAGGTCAGGAGTTTGAGACCAGCCTGGACAACATGGTGAAACTACTAAAAATACAAAAATACAAAAATTAGCCATGCATGGTGGCACATGTCTGTAATCCCAGCTACTCGGGAGGCTGAGGGAGGAGAATCACTTGAACTCGGGAAGCGGAGGTTGCAGTGAGCTGACATCGTGCCATTGCACTCCAGCCTGGGTGACAGAGCGAGACTCTGTCTCAAAAAAAAACTAATAATAATAATGCTAATTTAGAATTTTTCTAATTGGAGCGCCATTCTTCTGTTAGAAGTTATATATAAATTTTATAGTTTTTTATTTTAAATATTTGACTTTTATATATTTTTCTATTTCCACCTATATTTCAGTTGTTTTGCTACTTGATAAGAGATATGTAATTAAGCAATTGTGTGTTTAGGAAATTATTTATACATCCACATACATCCACAAGCAACAGACCTTACAGTAACAAAATCAACTTTAAAATTACAATATTATGTGTGCAACTATGTATTTGTTATTGTTGGTATAAACGTACTAGAAAAAGACAAATGGTAGAAGCATATTTCTTCATATTTTCAAAGATTAAATGTCTTAAATATTTCTAAGATTGTCAAATATTAGGTAAAATACAAATATTAGATAAACATACATATATATGTGTGTATGTATATGTATTTTTCCTAATATTTGGGAATCTTAGAAAATATATATACACACACTATATATATGTGTGTATATATATACACACACACACAATTTGTGTGCATATATAATATATATATACAATTTTTCTTCTCTAAATCTGACTTACCTGTACAATTGGGAAAAAAGATAAATGTGTGCCTAAGGAAAAAAAAGAGAGGAAAAAAAAAAGAAAAAATAAAAAGTTGAGCATAAAATGCCTGGAAGTATTAATTTACCTAGAAAAAAAATCCTATTAGTTAGAGTAAGTGTTCATTCTTTACTACTAGAAAATAGAAAATTATAGAAAACAAAAAACTAGAAAACTGTATATAAGAATCAAACATTTAAAATTTTAAAAACTATACAATTTACATACAGTTCTAACACTCCTCTTTCTACAATACAGGACATTGTATATAAGAAGGTAAGGTTTGTTTTGTTTTTTGGAAAAACTCAGCATTGTTTCTCCCCATTCCAATAATGGAATCCAAGTTAATTTGAATATTGGAATAACAAAAGCAAAAAACAGCCACCAAAACAACAGCAAAAATAAAACCAAAACAACAGCAAAAAATCAAACCAAAACAACAACAACAACAAAAACAGATGTACAGTTAAAATCTGGTGGTCCAAAGGGAGCTTGGTTACCCATGGAAGCTTTGAATAGAATTGCACATCAGCAGTGCCAATCTGAGAAATTGGTAGGATATATGCCATCTTGACCAAAGTTTCAGTGTAGCTCAATCTGTCAGATGATCCTCATTCTACATATTAGATTATATGACTGCAGTTTAAAGTTTCAAGACCATATTTATTGTCCCCTAAAAGTCCTTCTCTCCTTAAAATGTAGCTGAACACATGGCTTTTCAGACCGTAGTTTTTATTTTCTAGAGTCCTGGCAGGTAGAAATGGTCATATGATTAACTTCTGGCCAATAGAGTATAAATTAAAAATATGTGGCCAGGAGCAGTGGATCATGCCTGTAATCCCAGGACTTTGGAAGGTCAAGGTGGGTGGATTATTTGAGGTCAGGAGTTCAAAACCAGCCTGGCCAACATGGTGAAACTCCTTCTCCACTAAAAAAAAAAAAAAAAAAAAAAAATCTGGTTGTGGTGGTGGGCACCTGTAATCCCAGTTACTCAGGAGGTGGGAAGCCCAGGAGGTGGAGGTTGCAGTGAGCAGAGACGACACCACTGCACTCTAGCCTAGGCGAAAGAGCAAGACTCTGTCTCACAAAAAAAAAAAAAAAAAAAAAAAAGAAAGAAAGAAAAGAAAAGAAAAAAAAAAAGTATGTGTGCAACTTTCAGAAAAATTGTTAAAGGGAAGAATCATCCTCATTCTATTCTCTTTCTCTCTTCTTGTTGGTTGGAATGTGAGTATGGTAGCTGAAGGTGAAATAGCAATTCTGAACCAAGAGCACATTTTGGAAATGAGGACACAACTGCTCAACAAGAGTAAAAGAAGTCTGTGTCCAGAAACCATGAAACACCATTCCAGTCCTGTAGCTCCTGCCTTATGTTAACAAGAGACAGAAAGAAATTTCTATTTTACCTAAGGCCCTGTTAGTTTGAGCTTTCTCTCACTTTGGCTGATACTTAGCAATCAACAAGAAACCTTATGATTTTATTTTTGCTTCTAGGTCTACCTGAATGAAAGAAAAAGATATTTTAATATTGCAGATTGAAGTAATTTCATTTACATGAATATTATGTTTGGTAGTGTAAATTATTAACATGTCTTAACAACATATTAATAAGAAACACGTAACATATTAAAGTCAACATATACAATGTTAACTATCAAAATTGGCAGGAAGATGAGTTCCAAATTAGTCTCATGAGATGTATTAGGCTGAATAACTTACACATGGATTCACTCTATGTGTCCTGAATCCGTCAAGTTTTCAAGACTGCTAGGCTCAGAGCTAGCCTAGAGTAGAAAACTCAATGAAGAATTTCACTCAGTGAAGCCTCTTGGGTGACAGTCAGCAAACATTTTCATGAATATATTCTTAAACTATGCAGCTTCTCAATTTGAAACACTATCAATCCCTGGACAATTAAACGTTGCCTAAAACATAAGGATAAAAGCAAGAATAGCAATTAATTTTGAGTCCTGAAGAACTGATATTATTCAAGTAAAGGAAGGAAACAGCCATACCTCTAGAAACTTAGGATAGAATGTCTCAAGATACGATGGCCAATATGATAGAATCCTGGTATAGTTGCTATGCACTACACTATTTGCTTAATAGAGTGACATTACAATTGCTGAAATGCAGTCTTCTTCCCAGACAGTCCTGCATATTAATTTCAACTAGAAAGGAGACAAAGCAAATTGATTAATTTTTAAAATATTTCTACTAACCTCTAGATTCAGGTAAGTGTCCTAAATACTTATCTTTAAAATTAAGGAAAATATGCTAGAAATAGAATAAGATAAGATCACTTGTTCTATATGCAACTCTTTAAATAAGCCTAGGTAAAAACAGTAAATTGATTTAAAATTTTATTTACATTTGTTTATCTCATTTTATTAAAATCATTATGATTTTATGATTACTATTATAGTAATCTGCATCACTATGTATAGACAAAAGCTTCTTTGTATGAATGTTGTGAAAAATGTACATTATGAAATCAATGAATGATAATGGAACCTTGAGTTCTATTATTTTTTAAAATCATTGTATATAGGTAACATATTCCCAATCATCTCTTTCATTGCTGAACATTTAATTAATTCACTAATTGTCTTTTTTAAAAGCATTAGTACAGTAATGATTTTTAAAATACTGTAACTTAATGGTAGATTTAATTTTAACCTAAAAAATGTTTAGCTTGTAGAATATACTTTCACAGTAGGCTGATTTATGCTGTGATGAGAAGCAATCTCCAAGTTTCCGTGGCTCAACACGATAAATGTATACCTAACTCTTTCTAAGTCTACCGTTTATTCAATCAACACTTGGGCAATTTCTGTCCATATGTAGACGCAGTCTCCCAAGCATGTTGGAACACTCAGTGTGACGGCATCTCCTTATCATAGCATATTTTCCACAATCATCAAAGCAGAGAATGAATGGCTAGAGAGTACACCACCAGACATTAAATGTATCTACCTATAAGGGCACATGTTTCATTAACAAGACAACTTCAGAGATAACATCAAGAAGGAAAGACATGCTAAAATTCTGTGTGCCTGGAAAAAGTAGATCGGAAAATATTGTTAAATTGCACTAATGTCTACCATATATGCCACATATAATATAGAAACACAGATAAATTACTTTGTCAGATGATCTGAAGGAAAGAATGGCAGAGGGGATTATATTTTGTGAGGTGGGTAGAGGCATATGGATGATGTCATGGATACTCCCGCTGATATTGTCGGATTAAAAAAAAATCTCTACAGATAACGTGAGTAGATAACCTCATTCCTTTCTTCAATCTAAAAATAGAATTTCTTTATTTACATTGTATCCAAGTTCCTTTGTGTACAAATAAAAAAAAAAAAATGGATCAAATGGGGTCATGGCCACAATAGAACGTAAGCCAACACTGGAATGACAAATCTAAAAAATGAATTTCCACAGATGCTGGCAGTTTGCAATACTGAAAGACTGCAATATTGTCCTCTTATTGGTATGGCTCATGTCCCCTACGGTGTGTGATCACCTCTGTTGCAACCTTGTATTTTTTTGTTTATTTTTGAGACAGGGTCTTACTTTGTCACCCAGGTTTGGTGTGCTGGAACTCAGAGTGTGCATTACCACACCCAGCTAATTTTATTTGTATTTTTTGTAGCGATGGGATTTCACTACATTGTCCAAGTTGGTCTTGAAATCCTGAGCTCAAGTGATCCAGCTGCCTTGGCCTCCCAAAGTGCTAGGATTACAAGTATGAGCCACCGTGCCCAGTATTGTTGCAACTTTAAAAACTATGGTGATGTTCCTGGTGGTCTTTAGACAATGGCCATTAATATCTGTCAGCTTTTTCATCCTACACTTTCTACCTTCTAATTTCTTTATAACACACTTTTACTATTACAAGTAGCCAAACTCAGCCACACATTTAGTTGCATTTCGTTTTGATAGAGTAAGTAGATTTAGAAGATAAAATGGAATGTGATAGTGCAATGGCACTGTAAATTTATACAGATGCTGTGTATAAAAGACATGGCTCCCTATCAGTGAGCGTATAACTCAGGTTCAGTGCTGAGGCTTATGACGCACTTTCCCAATCATTTTGCTGACCCATCTTGCAATAGTCCTGAATCTAAATAATGAGGATAAATTTAATGTGGAAAGAAGTATAAAGTTGTAACTGGGAAAAAAAGACATTGAATTATTTATGGAATGTTGGCCAACAATATTTTAACACTGTTTATGGGTGGAAAAATTATTTTGCTTCCTCTAGACATACTCAAAATATAACTTAACATTTTGAGGAACTGATTTTTGGTCTCTTGTGTATCTTCCAAATATGCATGAACATTTGAAATAAAATATGCATGCCAATTTCTATATATTTACACAAAAGCATACACACTTGGAAAGCATATTAGTCCATGCATCTTATTTTAGAGAAGTCGTAATGAAGTCACATGAACTTGTAGTGACTTTTTCAAATTACTTCATGACATAATGCAGATCAGTTATTTAAACTATAAATGGTTATGCAATTGGTATATATAATAATATATCCAAAGTTATATTCAATTATTTTTAGTCAATAATTCAATATACACCTTGTGAAAGCATCTGGTTGGACTTTCAACCCACAATTTGAAACTTACGGAAAAAATTACATTTTAATATTTTGTTACGTAATTTCTCTTTGGGAAACCAGTTAATTTATGTTTCTAAATCTCTTCAACTCCTGGAGATATAAGAGATTCCAACAAAATAATTTGTAAGGAATCCACCCCATCCATCAAACGGTTGGTTGTCAAGGTTTCTGCCAAGGTTCCTGGGGCTCAAAATTATACTTACGTTAATGAAGTGACGGAGGCAACTCAAAGTCATTGGTAATTTCTCATTTGTTTATACACTTCACTGCTGTGATGACTTTTGTCACTGTCCTTCAGGCCCCTACACAATATCTGACCCTACTATCTCCAGTTTTAATTTGAGGATCTTTGGGGAAGTTACATGGGTTGGTATTTATTATCCCCATGTATAAATAGCTGCCATCTCATTCAATGTGCCTTAAAAATCTATAGGCATTTTTCCCCCTCTTGGGCATGAGAATATTTCTCTAATTGTGATAAGAAGCCCATCATTACTTCTAGCCACTTCAGGCATGTGGAAAAAAAAAAAAAAAAAAGGCACCCTTGACAGCTGTCAGCTGGTACCCAGCCTGGTACTAAGAATAAGGCTATGATGTTCCCTTCTTAACATCAATAACTCCAAGAATCACCATCAGTCAATGTCACTCTTTAAATGTGCTGAAGCAGAACAAACACAAGATTATTTTGTAATCATGTCTGAGTTCATACAAAACCAAGAAACCTATGCAAATTTTAAAAATGACCTGATATCCACCTCTCTTGGCCATCCTGAATGAATGATGTTTCTTTGTCTCTATTTTAGCTCTAATTATTAGCTCTATTTTGTTTTGCATGTCTCCTACATAGTAATTATCATGATACTCAATAATAGAGTTACCTCAATTTTCTAACACCATCCTATCCAAAGGAAACCCCAGCTTCTTAAAATCTTTCCCGAATCACCCAGTACAAACAGATATCCTATTATATATCTCTCCTAACATTGTCTTATTGAAATGACTCATGGTTCCTTGTGATATGTGAACACCCTTGCTGCAAATCTTTGAACTACAGGTGTGTTCCTAGTGATCTTTACATAGTAGACATTAGTACCTCTCAGCTTGTTCCGCCTCTTACTGTCTGCCCTCTAATTCTCTAAAGGTCTAATTCCTAGACCTTTATTATCAGAAACAATCAAATTCAAACACACATCTGAAAATAACTAAAGCACACAAACACAAATGACCTAGTTATCCTTTCCTCACTGGGATGAGGAAATCAATATTAACATCTCTTTTTTTTTTTTTTTTTTTTTTTTCCTGGAAGCTAAGCAGGAGAATAAACACTTAAATTTATATAGCAAAAACAAGCACCTGCTCACCTGGTCCAGCAGCCTGAGTCACTCACCCTTCCTTTTAAGTAACTATAGTGCAGCCAGTCCCTTTCTGCAGTCCCATACACAGGCAGATCTCCAGGTATTTGGAGGACCCACTCACCCAGATTGGTAAACCCTCTTTTCCTGCGTAGAGATCATGATGCAGTGGGACCCCTCTGCTCCACAGCCAGTACGTCTCCAGGCATTTAGAACACCTGCTTGCCAGTCCAACACCTTAATGTGCCCCTACTAATTCTGTGCAGAGACTGTGATACAGCTGACTTCTCTATATTCCATGTTCAGACATCTGAAGAACCCACTCTCCTGAATTAGGAGTTCAGGCCACGCTCCTCCTCATGCAGATAACTTGAGGCCAAGGAGTTTGACCAGCTCCATGCCTAGGCATATCTCTGGGCACTCAGTGGCTGCCCACTGGATTTTTACTCAGTGGTGGTTCTTGTACCTGCAACTGGGGGGAACTGTAGGTGGGTCTGCCTAATCTGGCTTTGGCTATCTTGCCCCCTTCCCCGACCAGGGTTAAACAGTGAGCTCAGGCCTCTTTGCACTGCAGAGATTAGCACATTGTCTGAGCTACAAAAAGCTTATCCCAGTGAACAAAGGTTAAGTATATACCCAGCCTGGTTAACAGTAGTTAGTTCTTATCCATAAGCATCGTCTACTGGCTTATACACCAAACTGTACAGCCCAATATGAAACCTGCTGACAGAAGCACATAGGACTATAGAAGCAAAGCCAAGAGATCCTACTTAACATTCTCCTCAGTCACATCTTATAGGGGAGGGTAGACAGTGAATGGGAAAGTAGAAAAAAAATGGCATTGGGAAAGAAAGAGAAAGAAAAAAGTCTACTAGCACAAAAACAATTACAAAAAAATTAGACATGCCAGCATCTGCAGATTAGAAGGAATCAGTGCAAGAATTCTGGCGTCATAAACAATCTGAATGGATTCTTCCAAAGGATTACACTAGCACTCCAGTAATAATTCCTAACCAAAATGGATACTCAGAAATGACAGATAAAACATTCAAATTACAGCAATTTGGAAGATTGAGGTAGGCAGATAGGTTGAGTCCAGGACTTCCAGATCAACCTGGGCAACATGGCAAAACCTCATCTCTACTAAAAATACAAATTAGCTGAGTGTAAGGGGGCGCACCTGTGATCCCAGCTACTCAGGAGGCTGAGGTGGGATAATCACCTGAACCCACAAGGTCAAGGCTACAGTGAGCTGAGACTGCACCACAGCATTCCAGCAACCAGAGTGAGACCATGTCTTAAAAGAAAAACAAACAAATAATAACAGAATTCAAGACATGGACTGCAAGGAAGCTCAATGAGATCCAAGACGAAGCTGAACATCAACACAAAACAACTTCTGAACAATCCAGGAAATAAAGGAGGATATAAACATCTGAGAAAGAAATCAGTCAGACATTCTAGAATTGAAATAGTTAAGAAATTTCAATATATGATTTAACGCTTTATCAATAAGGTAGATGAAGCAAAAGAAAAAAATTCAGAGCTTGATAACCAGTCTTTTGAACTAACTCAATCTCACAAAAAATAAAGAAAAACTAATTTTAAAGAAAGAACAGTCTACTAGGAATATCGGATTATGTAAACTGATCAGATCTATGAATTATTAACATTACTGAGATAGAAGAAGAAAATGGAAACAACCTGGAAATTTTATTTGAGAAAATAAATTAAGGAAAGTACTCTAATCTTGCCATAGGGGTACACATCCAGACGGAAGGAATCAAGAGAATGACCTGTGAGATGCTATACAAATGAACAGCACCATGGCATATAGTCTCCAGACTGTCCAAGGTCAAGGCTAAAGAAAAAATCTTATAGGCAACTAGAAAAAAACATGTACAAAGGGAAACCCATCAGGTTAACAGTGGACTTCTCAGCATAAATCCTACAAACCAAGAGAGACTGGGAGCCTATTTTCAGCATTTTTAAAGAAAATAAATTCCAATAAAGAATTTTATATACCAGCAAACAAAGTTTCATATGTAAAAGAGTAATAAAATATTTTCCAGACAAGCAAGCACGAAGGGAAATGTTTAACCACTGAACCAACCTTACAAGAGATTCTTAAAGAATTTCTAAACAGGGAAATGAAAGAATAATACCTGCTACCACAAAAAAACCCACCTAATTACATAGCCCACAGACTCTATAAAGCCACCACACAAAAGAAATTACAAAACAATCACACAGCAGAACTACACAGCAACCAGCTAAAAACTTCATGATAGGATCAAAACCTCACACATCAATTATTAACCCTAAATGTCAATGACCTAAATGTCCCAATTAAAAGATGCACAGGGCCAAGTTGGATAAAAAAGCAAGATTTAACCTCTGCTATCTTCACAAAACCCATCACACATGTAACAACACTTATAGGATAAAAGTAAAGGGTTGTGGAAAGATCTGTTACGCAAATGGAAAACAAAACAGAGCAAAAAAACTCGAGAATCACTGTTATTATATCAGTTAAAACAGACTTTAAACCAAAAAGAGTAAAAAAGGATAAAGAAAGGTAACATGTAATGATAAAGGGTTTAATTCAACCAGAAGATTTAACTGCGCTAAATACATACACACCCCAAACTGGAGGACCTCAATTCATTAAACAAGTACATCTAGACCTATAAAAGACCCAGACAGCAACACAGTAATAGTGGGGGACTTCAACACACACTAAGTGTTAGAAAAACTATTGAGGCAGAAAATTCACAAAAATATTCCAGGCTTCAGTTAAACAATTCGCGAATTAGACTTCATAGACATCTAAAGAATACTGCACCAATCAACCACAGAATATACATTTCTCCTTATCTGTACATGAACATACTACAAGATCAACCACATTCTTGGCTATAAAGCAAGTCTCAACAATTCAAATAAATTGAAATTATATCTAACATGTGCTCAAACACAATGGAATAAAAGTAGAAATCAATAAAAAGAAGATCTTGCAAAACCACACAATTACATGGAAATTAAACAAGTTGTTCCTGAATGTCTTTTGGATAAACAACAAAATCAAGGTAGAAACAAAAAAAAAAAATACTTGAAATAAATAAAAACAGATACAACTTAACAAAATCTCTGTGATGCAACAAAGTCAGTACTAAAGGAAAGTTTATAGCACTAGTTGCCTACCTCAAAAGGTTAGAAAGATCTCAAGTTCACTATGTAACATTACACCAGAGGAGTTAGAAAAACAAGAACAAACCAACCACAAAGACAGCAGAAGAGGTTACTAAAATCAGGGCAGAATTGAATGACATTGAGACCCCAAAAAATCTCTACAATCAACAAAATCCAAAGTTGGTCCTTTGAAAGGATGAAAAAATTCAACTAGGCATTATCCTTGGGGTGTAAGGCTGGTTTAACATACATAAATCAATACATGTGACTTACCACATAAACAGAAAAAAAGGCAAAAGTCATATGATATCCTCAATAGAAACAGAAAGGGCTTTCTATGAAGTCCAACATGGCTTTATGATAAAAAAACCTTCGACATACTAGGCATCAAAGGAACATGCATCAAATAATAAGAGTCATTTATGACAAAACCAAAACTGATATCGTACTGAATGGGCAAAAGCTGGAAATATTCTTCCTGAGAACTGGAACAAGACAAGGATGCACATTTTCACCATTTCTATTAAACATATTACTGGAAATCCCAGCCAGAGCAGTCAGGCAAGAGAAAGAAATACAAGGCATCCAAATAGGAAAACAAGTCAAACCATCTTTCTTCACTGATATGATTTTATATCTAGAAAACCCTAAAGACTATGTAAAAAAGTGTCTAAAGCTGATAAACAACTGAAGTAAAATTTCAGGATACAAAATAAATGTGCAAAAATCAGTAGTTTTTGTTGTTGTTGTTGTTGTTTTTGACAGAGACTCGCTTTGTCACCCAGTCTGGAGTGCAGTGGCGCCTCACTGCAACCTCTGCCTCCTGGGCTCAAGCAATTCTCCTGTCTCAGCCTCCTGAGTAGCTGAGACTACAGGCACATGATGCTGCACCCGGCCAGCAAAAATCAATAGTATTTCTATATATCAATAATGTTCAAGCTGAGAGCCAAATCAAGAATGCAATTCCAGTAACAATAGCCACAAAAATAATAAAATACCTAGGAATATATCAGAATATATCTATTACCAAGAAGGTGAAGGGTTTCTACAAGAATTTCAAAACACTGATAAAAGAAATCACAGATGGCACAAACAAAAAGACAAACATTCCATGCTCATGTGTTGAAAGAGTCAATATTGTGAAAATGGCCATAATGCCAAAGCAATCTGCAGATTCAATGCTATTTCTATGTCATTTTTTCACAGAATGAAAAAAAGTATTATAAAATTCATATATAACCAAAGAAGAGCCTGAATAGCCAAAGTAACACTAAGCAAAAAGAACAAAGACAGATTTCAAATTATACCATAAGGCTACAGTAATCAAAACAATATAGTACTGGTACAAAAACAGACATGTAGACTAATAAAACATAATAAAGAACCTAGAAATAAAGCCACACACCTACAGCCATCTGATCCTTCACAAACATTGGGTATTCATGGACTGGAATATGACAACATGAGAAACTGGGAACTACTATACGGGGGAAACAGGGGTGAAAGTGTTAAAAAATAAACTATTGGGCAAAATGCTCACTACCTGGGTGATAGAATCAGTTGTACCCCAAACCTCAGCATCACACAATATAGCCATGTAACAAATTCGCACATGTACCTCCTGAAACTAAATGCTGAAATTACCTTTAAAAGAAAAAAAAAGTCAAATGACAAATAAATAAGCATATATACAAAAACATCCAAAATTTACATTCTGCCTGTCTGTGTGCTACATACATATCTACTAAAATCCACTGTCCACTAAGGATGATTGCAACATTTAGAAATGTATTCTTTCTTTTGAGCGCATTTAAAAATTGAGTCCATAAAGCACTCAGAAGTCACTTACTTCAAAATGTACTATTTAACGATATCAATATTTCATCTAAAAGCCATTAGACTTACTCATTCCTTCACTTGAAATGACTCCTTAAATAATTATTGCTGCTTATGAATTGTCTAAAATTTCTGTTCCCTTAGATTGAAATTTACTGAATCTACTTTCGTAAAAAATTTTGTTTTCAAAATATTTTCTTATTTAGAAACAGATCATCATTCTATTATTTATTTTTAATTTACTTTATATGATGACTAATGATGTTAAACATCATTTTATGTTTTTATTTGCAATTTGTAGACCTTCATTGGAGAAATTTGTCTTCATGTCTTTTACCAAAGTTCTCACTGAATTTTGCTTTTCTTAATCAAGTTTTGAGAATACTTTATACTAGTTCTTTGTCAGATATGGGTTTGCAAATATTTTTTTTCTCAGTCCTTATTTTGTCTATATTCTAGGGTTTTTCAGAAGAAACATTTTTTATTGTGTTAAAATCCAATTTATTATTATTTATTTCTATAGATCATGATATTTGTGTGTGTTCAAATCTAGGAATTCTTCACCTAGCCCTAAGTCCTGCAATATTTTATCGTCTATTTTTCCTAAAAGTTTTGTAGTTTAATATCATACATTTGAGCCCATTATCCATTTTAAATTAAGTTTTGTATGCTTAAGAGACAGATGATTTTTGCGGGGGTGGGGAAGTCTAAGCACTGTTGTTGAAAAGGCTATCTTTTCAACAACTGCTTTGAGAAAAAATCTCTCTTCCGCAATTGCTTTAGTAACTTTGTCAAAAATTAGGCATATTTGTGTGGGTTTGTGTCTGTATTAGTATTATTATTCTCCATTAATGTAGCTATTTATTCTCTGCCAATACACACAATCTTGATTAGTCTGCATGTAAGTCTTGAAATTAGGTAGAATGTTATTCTAACAATTATTTAGAGAGACAGTGTGTTGAACTCTCCAGTTAAAATAGTAAATTTGTCTATAATTAAATGCATATACACCAACTTACAAAGCTTCAAAATACATTAAGACAAACTGATAAAACTAAAATGATTTATAAATATAATCAAATGTATTGTTTTAAAGTTTGTTTATGATATACTCATTACAATCTTTTTTAGATATTCAAAAGTTCTGCGTTTGTATCCTTGTTTTCATCCATTGCATTCAGAGCTTTTGCTCTCTTTATTAATCTTTCAGAGGTTTTCAAATTTATAATCTTTTTAAAGAAACACCTTTTGTCTTTGATATATTCTTCTGTATCACTGCTTTTATTTCATCCATATCTGATCTTACATTCATTATGACTTACTGCTGCTCTCTTTGGTTTTAATTTGCTATTCTATTTTTTTTTCATTATTTTTTCTGATAAAAGCTTATATCACTTATTTAAATCCATCCTGTAGTAGCCTTCATAAGGGCCCCGAAAGCATCAACATTCTATCTTCTGGACCCTGTTAATATATTGCCTTATATGACAAAAGGAGCTTTGTGGATGTGATAAGGTTACAGATTTTAAGAATCAGCAGCCAAAAGTAAGCTTCCTTCACATAGCTGAGAGAAGTAAGCCCAGGCAAAACAGTCTTCTGTGGCATATTTATATATCCACAGATCTCCTTTGGTCATTTTAACTTTATATTCAGATTTGGAAGCAGTTATTTTATAGCTGTGTGCAAGAGAATCAACCACAGGAGAATAACCTAGAGCCTTTCATCTCTACCATCACAGCATTTCATGTGGAGCCTGAAACCTTCGCTTTCACCTGCCCTTTCACCTTCTCTTTCACCTGCCCTTCTAACTAAGTAGATCCAATTCTACCCCACATCCCTCCCTATCTAAACCATCTTCACATTCTATGTTTTAATGTAAATTCTGTATTTACTAGTACATTTTTCATTCTGTTTTAATGTAAATTCTGTATGCATTGGTATTTTTTTCATTTAGTAGGAATTTTGTTACTTACTGTAATTAATAATTATTTGGTTAATTATTATTTTGATTGTTTACAATTTTATTAATAATCTGATTAGAAGGACTCAGAGATTTGAAGACTCCCTTAGCCTTCCACAGAAAGACTTTCCCAAAATGTTCATATCATGTTAGAGCAGAAACTCCTATACCTCTATGATTATAATGAGTCTGATTAAAAAATTCAGAACATTTGACAGAATGACAAATATGCTATTGACTTTTAAAATATCTTAATTCATTTTATAGATATATATATCTTTGTATATATATTTTTATATTTTATAAAATATATAAAACATAAATATTTTATACAATACAAATAATATTTATATAATTTTAAAATTTTATATAATAAATATAAATACTTACATAGTATATAAATATTTATATATATATGTATTGTATCTATTATATATGTCTTTAAAATGAGTTAAAGTATTTTAAAAGTCAATGGTGTACTTGCCATGTTGACAGTCATATTACTTATAGGCTATTATTTACAGAAAATATTATTTATAGATAACATTATTTATAGATAGATTGTATGTTATATTATTAATAATATTTTTGATATTGTCAATATCATACTATCATATTACATTATATTTAATAATTATTATTAATATGTTAACATTGACAGTATGTTAACAATATAACATACTATCTGTAAATAATATATCATCTATTATATATCACATATTATATATCTATAAATATCTATCGTATATCTCATACATAAATATGTGTATCATATATCGTGTGTGTGTGTGTATATATTAACACACTGATCTCTAATCTGATATTTCATCAACAATAAAGAATAAAAATGGAAATATATTAAATGTATATGAACTACTTAACTGACAACTAAATGCACTAACCTTGTTTATTTAACAAGTTAATCACAGCACTAAGACAAAAGGGAATTTTAAAACTATATGGTTGAAAGCACTGGATATTTGATTCCTTGCATTTTTAAATAATTGTTGTTAATAGTTGACCATCTTGTAATTGTCAAGAAATAAAATTTTAATTTTAAATTGTTTGTGCATTTTAGGATATTAAGAATATTTGAGATCATGCAAGATAAATCTGTGAAAAGATGGTAAAAAAAGACAATATATAACAGTCACCAGATGACAGAGACTTTAAAATCCTTAAAATCCTTGCTGTCTTTTAAAAATAAACCAAATAAATTATTATTGAATTTATTAGTAATAAAAGAAGAGAGAAGGGATAACATAATTGCTTTTCAATGAAGTTTTAATAATGAATAAAGCAAAACAATAGCAGAGAAAATGCCACACCATAGAAGATTTGCTGTTTCAAGATTCAGGTTCGTAATAGATTTTGTTTCCTTGCTTTGGCAGTAACACATTTATTTTATGCCCAATTTAAAGCAAATTCAACCACAGAATTGCTTATAAATGTAAGAGAAATTTATCTTTTATTTTTTCAGCTAGAGCACTCCGACATTACGCAAAATCTAGATGACCTTAATACAATGTTGAGAAAAAATGTGAGTGAGTTTTTCTAGTGCCCTACTGAAGAAAACATCATTAATTCACCAATACACATAGCTGCAAACTATTAAGCCAATGCAGATCTGTTTTAATTGAATCAATTCCTAATATTTAGTTTGAACACACACTCTGCTTTTGTTATCACTAAATTATCTGAAGAGAAAGCAGTAGTACAACTCAAGCAAGCTGGCAAGAGTAAGCAAGCCTCCCTTGTTAATGTACTTTACAACATACTAGTGTTTGAAGAAGAAAAAAATCTACACCTCAATTAATCAACCAACAAGTCAATCAAATATGTATTATGTGGGTGGTTTTTAAAATAAATATTGTTAGGAAAAGAATTTTCCCTTGAGCCTAACGATGGCTAACTGTGATAATGAGAATGTGATACCTTTAATTTGAGGGTCTTGGTTTAATTAACACTGGCACATATAAACCTATTTAATAGCTGGGAAACACAAAGCCACTGGGAGGCCTCTTCATTCTTTAGCTAGGCTAGTTAATTCTATACTTATACTGTCTTAGTTATCTTTATTAATTCCACCTTTGTCCTTCAACTACCCTGGAATTACTGGTTTCCTTTTGCTCAGATTAATTTAGCAAGTTTTGTTTATTTATTTATTTATTTAATTATTTTCTGGATCTAGGTCTCAGAAATAGAAATAGGTCTATTAGAAATGAAAGAAAAAAAACAGAATTAAGCTACTCTTACCATATATTTTGTTTGGAATATACATTTTAGTGAGTTTTAACTAAAACAAATCATATATATATTATATTTTTTTCTATCTATATATTTCAATGTTATTGGTTACAATTAGCAAGTTCTCAAAATAATATTGGTCTCCTCTTGCATATACAAAATATTGCCTACTTACATACACTAAAGTTATAGTTGTTCATTATCTATAGCTAATTGTAGGCTAAAGTTGCTCTTGAAGGACAAAGAGTGGGTTTCTCTCACGCTGATACTAAATGTTGGAGGGGTGAGCATATACTATCAACATCCTAGGCCTCATTGACTATCTCCCAAAGATCTTCCTTATATTACACAAGAAAATGTAAATCTATGTAACTTTCTTTCCAATCTTTTCTCAATAAGAATGATAAAAGAAATGCATTCCCATAATTTAAGAAGAAAAAAATGGTCTGGGTGTGGTGGCTCATGTCTGTAATCCCAGCACTTTGGGAGGCCGAGGCGGGCGGATTACGAGGTCAGAAGATCGAAACCATTCTGGCTAACATAGTGAAACCCTGTCTCTACTAAAAATACAACACACACACACACACACACACAAAATTAGCTGGGCGTGGTGGCACGCTCCTGTAGTCCCAGCTACTCCAAGAGGCTAAGGCAGGAAAATCGCTTGAACCCGGGAGGCAGAGGTTGCAGTGAGCTGAGATTGTGCCACTGCACTCTAGCCTGGGCAAGAGAGGGAGACTCTGTCTCAAAAAAAACAAAACAAACAAAACAAAAACAGAAACAAAAAAAGAAGAAGAAGAAGAAGAAATACATTCTAATAGAAAAACATTGAAAATCAAGATGCCTGTCAATGCTTGCTCACCATGCACTGACCTACTTGGAGCATTTTGGTCCACTTCTTCGTTCTTTAATAGTTACTTCTTAATTTATAACCAAAGGCTTTGAAGGACCCACACAAGTGTGTGTATGTGTGTGCATATATATGTCTTTGGTTTTCTCCCACGAGCTGGATAAAGATTTTACTAAATTTTGCTCTACTCTCCACCTTTCTTTAGCACCCTCTTCAGTTCAGATAGTCATATTAACACTTTTGGTTTCCTTCCAGGTTCTCATGACATCCTCAAAGAGTGTAATTAAAATCCTATTTTACATGTACCACAGGCTGTGCTTCTCTCATCTTGTAGTGCGCCCACCCGTTCTCCTCATTTCCTTTTTTTCAGACTCTTACAGCTGTAGTTATAATCTTATTTTGTCAAAGTTCTAACCATTTAAAAATATCCCACGATTGTTCTCTAAGTTGATTGTAAAAATTGAAAATATGTGAATACCACTTACTGTATATTCCTGTGCCTATTAAATACAGTTTACTTCACCGGCAAACACTGTGTTCTGTCAGGATGGCTTGCTTTTCCTTATTGGTCAATGTCATGATTTCTAGCATTCACTGGAAAATGTCTGGAGGATGAGTTTTGAGTTATCTATCAATTGTCTTTGTCATAATCCTGTTTTCTCTCAGATTTCATGCATTATTTGGATTATATTTATTCTCCTTATTTCCTCAGGTTTCTCTCTTGCTATTTTTATCTGGTTTATTGAACTCAAGTCAGCCACACAATGGTCATCCTGTTTAGGGCGGAAGAACATTGCCCCCTGCCAGTTTTAGATGCACAATTTTCAATATTTCTATATAACCCTCTGTCCTGAAGGAGAATTGTGCAATGTTGCAATTACCGAAGAAACTGAATGATTTATTTCTTATATTTTTGTATACAGGCAGCTAATGGAAAAACATGGGCAAATGTACCACATTTGTGAAACAAAAGAAAAAAGATGACCCTAAAGGTAACATGAAACAAATATTTTAAGACAGGAAAAAACAAAGCTTTCATCAATACGTGTAATTCTGGCCTTTTAATTTGGTTATAACTAGTATTTTTAAAAAATGGTAGTTTCATCTGCAGCTAACATTAAAAACTTGCTTACTCTAAGCAATGAAAATCACTGAAGACTTTCTGTGTACTATTTGTATTAAGGCTTTTCTGCTGTGCTCATGATGAGAAATTGTGCCAGTGAAGGAAGAATCATACTTTATAAAAGATAGAGCTGCCTGTCATAAGGTCTCCTTTCCCCTTACCCATAATATCACCAGCTCTCACTTCCCTATTGATTAAAAAGTAAACTTTATAATGTATTAGTTATGATTAAAACAGTCATCCAAAAATTTTAGGCCATATCAAAATAAAATCATATCTTTCGTTCACATAACATGCATGCTACTTAAATGTATATCTTGCTTTCATTATATTACATAGTTAATTTTGCATTCACAAGGCCCACATGTTAAAAACCGGATGGGTGGTGGGGGAATGAAGAGAGTGGTAATTTAAAGACCAGAGATCCTTCTTATTTATAGTTCTGCCACCCCGTAAGGTCTACTTTTGCCCATACCACATGACTAAGGAAACAAAGTCTGTGAGGAACATATTTGCTTCCTGGAAAACTTAACCTAGAAGGGTTACACATCCCTTTCACAAATATCTCATAGCAGAGATCTAGACATAACAGACTAAAAGAGAGGCCAGAAAAAGCAGTTTAGCTCTGTGCTCGGGAAGAGGTTCTTGGTGGCAGTGTGCAAGGTCTATCACAGAAAGTTCCAATATTGAATCCATGTAAAGTGGACTGTATTTGGTACTCAGGAAGTTGAAGATTTACTCCTTTGGGTTTTATATCCTCACTTTTTAATTTTTTCCTGTATTTAGTTTTTACTAAACAAAATAAACTTATCAAATTATGTGTATTTAGCTTTACTTTCTACAACATCTGTTACGTGATTTTTAGTATACATGAAAATTTTTAAATGTCATGGTAAAAATTGTATCTTTTATTATCAATTGAAATCTTAGCGATAAATGTAAAATTTTTTCACTAACAGCCTTGTAATGGAAATAGTTTTCTGTAGTCACAGAGAATTTTCTCACAGAACTCTATGAAAGTTGAAGGAAGTTTCTGACACAATAATTGAGGTGCATTTCAGTAAGTGTATTTGGATGGAGACAGCAAGATGCCGTCCAGGTATAGAGTTCTCTGATAGTCTTCCTTAAAAGAACAGGTAGAATACTTAGAAAAATAGATATGTGGCAAATTTTTCAGATACTAATTCTCAAAAATTAACAAGTTTCAGTTATGTGCTGGATAGAAGTTATTTTAAAATGTATGTTCTGAAAAAGATCTAGGATATGGTTTATGTTTCCAGAAATAGAATAGGTTAAAATTTTAGTCATGGTTGGGTTATGGCTGACTTTCTCTCAGAATAGGCAGGTGGGTAATAACTTCCAGGAAAAAGTTACCTTCTCCACCTCTATGTGGAGATTGATAATATGTATTATTATCTTCTTAATTTATTATGTTGTTCCCAGATAAAGGTCCATGTAGTGGATGTATAATTAAACATTTTGTAAGTCTTAATGCATTCTGTGGCCTAGAACTATTTTTCTAATTACTCAATATCAAAAACCACATGGATTCTCAATTTGTATTGAGATTGAAGCACAAGATGAATACACTTCAAACTATTATTCATTTTTTCTTTGATCTGAATATTTCTGTCATAAAATGTGCCATGCTTTCAGGCTTTGTTGTAATATGAAGCAATGTTTTGTATACATTGTATACAATGCACCAGAATGATTTGTCCTGAAGGCTGTCATGGACTGCCAGTTACTGTTGTGGCTTAGCTGGGGAGGTAACAAGTAACTAGACCTATCAGTTTCTCTTAGGCATCCAAACAATGAAATACGGCAAACGTGTGCTAATTTGCAGTGAGAATTAAAGTGTACATATATTTTCTTATGAAAAGAGGCCAAACCACAGTATCATATACAACTAAAAATTATGACTGAATAAATATTTTTGTCACACCATAATTAATGTATGGACAAAGAAGAATTAAAAATGTACAGTTAAGATCAGAAATATCATATGAAAAAAATGAGGGCTCTAACTCCGCAAGCCTGAATGTGAGCAGCAGTAAGAAAGGCTCAAGTATACACCTAGAACAAACCATGAATCCAAACACTGTTCTCATGTGGACTAGACTCCCCATAACTTCTAGAGGTACCGCTGGGGAGTCTTCTAAACATCCTGTTATGCTCTAATTCACCTGGGTTCTGCTTAGACTAATACTCTAGGAAATGCTATTGCCAGCTAAAAGTACCAGGCTTTATATTTCTTATATATATGTTGATTAACAACCTTGGGGTCCTCCCTGGATGGAGTCCGTTCCACACTTGCATTTCCATGTAGGTCAATAATTACTTTCCTGTCAACCAAACCACCCTATTATCTACACCCACATAATTCCACTGTAAAGTCTAGAAATTATGTTTCTTAAAAAAATAAATTCTGACTCCTAACTTCTTATATCTCTCTACTGTAACTGAGACTAGTTATGCTGCTCCCACTGATGCCCTCTCAAAAAGGTGGGCACTGAGTCCTGCTTAACACAGTGCTGCTTCTAAATCTCTCTGCTTCCATCGTCTTATAAATTAGCTCAGCCCCATTGGAGTTAAAGTCACTCAGTGCATTAAAGTGTATGAGGCTGTTTTTGCTTTGCTATATAAAAAAAAATGACGCTTGGTAATTCATAAAGAAAAGATGCTTAATAGGTTCAAGGTTGTGCAAGTTGTATATAAAGTATGATGCCAGCATCAGCTCAGCCTCTGGCGAGGCCTCAAGGAGATTTTACTCATGGCAGAATGTAAAGCAGAAGCAGAAGCCTCACATTGCAAGAGCAGAAGCAAGAGAGAGAGCGGGGAGGTGCCACACTCTTTTAACCTGCTAGACCTTGCATGAACTAACAGTGAGAACTCACTCATCACCCAGGGGATGACACTAAGCCATTCTTGAGGGATCCAGCCCCCATGATTTAATACCTCCCACTAGGCCCCAAATCCAAAATTGGAAATATTTCAACATGAGATTTGGAAGGGACAAACATCCCAACCATATTACTCAGCTGCATCACATTGCTTTCCAGTAAACTTCACTTCATTTTTATTGATTGTGGAACTATGTCTCTCTTTTATCAGACTTACCATCTTCAAATCAGAGTTGCTGACTTCATATCCATCTAGAATATCAAATAGCTCCCAGACCCTCAGTTACATAATGCGCTCATATTCTCCGAGACTCCCTGAATATTGATTCTCAATGATACACGTGGTTCTTTCTAATAACATTGAGACCCTAGGTTTTCGAAGTGTCAAGTATAAGCATCCCATATTTTAGTTTTATTTTCTTTCTCATTCAGTTATCCCTATGTCTTCGCTTCACTTTAGAGAGAATTCTGATTCTGTGATCTCCTATGTTTTATGTTACTTTTTGTTTAGTTTTGTTACTGTTGTCTAATCAACTTTCTGTTTAGCATGAATTCGGTTTTCCAGCTTAGGTACAAAGGCACATCGCTTTAAGAACCCTTGTGTGTTATTGCAGCACTATTCACAAGAGCAAAGACTTGGAATCAACCCAAATGTCCATCAGTGACAGACTGGATTAAGAAAACGTGGCACATATACACCATGGAATACTATGCAGCCATAAAAAAGGATGAGTTCATGTCCTTTGTAGGGACATGGATGCAACTGAAAACTATCATTCTCAGCAAACTATCGCAAGAACAGAAAACCAAATACCGCATGTTCCCACTCATAGGTGGGAACTGAACAATGAGATCATGTGGACACAGGAAGGGGAACATCACACACCGGGTCCTATTGTGGGGAGGTGGTAGATGGGGAGGGATAGCATTAGGAGATACACCTAATGTAAATGATGAGTTAATGGGTGCAGCACACCAACATGGCACATGTATACATATGTAACAAACCTGCACGTTGTGCACATGTACCCTAGAACTTACGGTGTAATAATAATTAAAAAAAAAAGTTTAAAAAAAAATAAGAATGTCATCCCTCATTCTGTATTGTCTTTACTTTGAACTTGCTGGGCAAAACTCTAGGCCTGAGAAACTACTAAGGTGTGTTACTCTGCATTTTGTAAACCTATTCTGAGCTTACTGAATACTCTTTCAGTAAACCATGTAACTTTAAAGATTGTGCCAGTTTAAATTCAGGGGTTTGAACTTCAGTTTTGTCCTATCTTGTAGGACAATTATCTGTTTCTATCACACTCTTCACAATAGGTACTTTAATCATTTTCCAATTTCTTTAAATATCTAACTCTACAAATTGTCCTCTAGCAGCGGAAAAATTTGTATCTTCACAGAGAATAGAGTAGTAATTTTCTGACATTAAGCCTATAAATAAATATATTTACATTGCCATTTACTCTTTGATGTGTTCCCCTGATTCAGTGTTGTGTTTCCCTCTACTTCCTTTTTTCTTTGCTTATTACCTGTGTCCTGGAAGTTATCCTGTATGATACCATCCTCCTAACTCTTTAAGGAAAGTTAAATTTTTAATAGGGCCGAGTAATAAATATTTTCAGTTTTGCAGGCCATATAGTATCTGTTACAACACTTCATTCTGATGTTTTCACAGAAAATCGGTCATACACAATATTTAAATAACTCTGCATGAATATGCTCTTGAAATCTTTACTTCTAAAAACTGGAGGTGAGTTGAGCTGCATTTTGTCAACAAACTGAAATAAAAAATAGCATTAACATCAGCCTCAGTGAGCAGCTAATTTAGTGTTTAGCGTATTGTCTTTTCCTGAGAATGTTCCAAATTAGTATTAAATAAATTAAAAAAGATAAAGATCCCAAAATAAATTAAATTATCAAACATTACTTTATAAAACATTACAATACTCATTTTATAATAAGTTTTTTAAAACTTTGTCTATATACTAGTTTCTTTGTCTATATACTAGATGAGCTAACTAAAATACAAGCATCATCCCTTAGGTCCAGGATCATGTGGTTACCACACTTGTAATTAAGTAATTATAAAATGAACAATAATCTCATTCCTATATATGAATTCTGAGAAGGTCTAAGTAGTACAAAACCAACCAAAAATGTATTTTTTAGGGTAGAATTTTTTAAGGACTTGTTTTGGTTTCCTTGACTCTTGCTAGAACATGGTGTTCCATTTCTCAGAAGCAAAATAGAGGTGCTTTTCCTAAACAGTTTGGGCTATTCTTCCTTGCATCAACTGGTATGGAAAAAGAAGTTATTGTATTTGAATACTACAAAAACTCAAGACAATGGCTAAATTGTCAGGAATGCTTTTCTGCAAAAAAGACAGGATGCTGCACCCAGGGGCAACACTCTCACCTGCGTCCACAGGGAGTAAATGAGTAATACGAATAAAAAATACTACTGTGAAAACTATTATGAGTCTGTAAAATATGTAAAATTTTGTTAGAAATTGAAGTATGCCTAATGATCTGAAAGCTTTTGGTCTCTTAAGAGAGAATATTGATTTTCACTAATTTACAGAGCACACTTCAGGGAGCCTTTAAAAAGAAATCATCCATCAACCTGTTCTGAAAAGTCTTTTTTTTCAGAAAACATTTTCATTTCTCAGCAGGGATGTTGGAAGACAGAAGGACTATGAAAAAAATGGATGAAAATACCAGAAATGAGCAAGGAAAAGGCTGTTATTAAAAGTCAGGGAGGGCTTCTGAAAATACAGAGAATGTGTCTAACTTAAAATATATTTTGTTTTATTGAATATTGACAATGAAAAAAATATGTATTTTGACAGTGTAATGGATATGAATCATTTCTTTTGGCATTTTCTTTCTCCATTTTTCTTTTCAGGATAATAAAATTAAAATAAAATATTTAGTAGAATGTCAAAATAACAAGTGAATTAAGTAGAAAATTGGTTAAATTAGTTAATTGGCATCAAGCATCTGAAACAAATTTTAACTTGATATTTGGTGTATGTACTTAAGTTCACAGAATGCCTACTTCTACTATATATTATCTATTTAAGAGAGTTTGTAATAATAGACATTAATAATTATAAAAGGCTTTAAATTCATCTCATGTAAACTTTTACTCCCTATATCTAATTATGGCACAACTACCCTGGAAATACATAATAAATAAACATTGGCCTAACCTCACTTTTATTAAATTGTCAAAACAAGTTGCAAATTTTTTAAAAAGCCTATAAATTATGTAAATCAATAATTTGAAAATATTTTAATTTTTCTTTCCTTTTTGAAGATAGCAACTTGATAACATGAACATTTAACAACTGGGGGTAGTGTAAGTGTGCTGTGAATAGATATTAAATGAATAACTACCAGATATTGTGACTACATTGTTCTCTATTTGACATTAAATAACACATGCAAATCCCTTGACCTGATTCATACCTCATTTGAATGAATACTGTTAAGAGTCATTCAGATGGCTGTCAGCAATTTTCCTTGTCAGTTTCCATTGAGATACCTTGTAATAGGCATGCACATTTTTACTACTGAGATTTTTTTTTCTCCTTCTGGAACATTGTTTCATTATAAAATGTAAACACTTTTTATAAAATGAAACTTGTTTTCTTTTTCCTGAGCCAGATTTTCCTGTTTTAAAAGAATTTTTTCTTATTTAAAGGAAGAGAATTTTCACGTATTGTTTGATATTGGTGTTCTGGCACACATGCATTTTTAAACCACTCAATGGATCAACCAATTGTGAAATGCTATCTATTAAAATTTCATACATTTTCAAATAGAGCATAAAATTTATCATATGCAGACTACATTAAGATAGAGGAGCCATGGCTGAATATAATGTATTAGCAAAAACGTGAAAGAAATCAGTGATTCAGCATTTTCAATTAATAGTGTATTCAATTTCTGCAAAACTGCTAGGCTTTGATAGGAGCATCAACGTTTCTTAATATTACTGAAGTAATAAGGCTCTCCACAAGTCATCATACACAGGGAAACTGGCATTCCTAGCAAGATTTGATATCTTAAAAGCTATTCATCTGTGTAAAAGTGATATAACAGGCTGAAGAACTCAAAATGTTACTTCATATTTTCCTCTCTATTATACACTGATACTCAAGTACAAGACTGCCTAGATATAAGTAAAATATTTTTTTCTTTTCTTTAATACCTCTATATTGCATTCTACTATTAATCAGATTTATAAAAGTTTTAAAATATTGAAATGAAATGTTTATCAAATTTCTCTTTAATAAGGACTTGATCACATTAATAAATGGAAAATTGTACACATGATTTCTTCATGATTGCAATATAATAGTAGTGAATAGTTCCCTATTTTACAGATTTAAAACAGATAGGATCCATTTGAAAATGACAGGCTAGGCATGTTGTCTCATGCCTGTGATCCCAGCACTTTGGGAGCCAGAGGAAGGAGGATCATTTGAGCTGAAGAGTTGGGGAAAAAAAAAAAAAAAAACCTAAATAAAATTAAGTTATGGTAAAAAACAAAAGTGGCTCAATGCCAAAAAGTCAGTGTATGTTGGTAGGAATATAGATTGGGGCAGCATTATGGAAACAAGTAAGTTCCTTCCAAAATATAGGATTATCAATGACCCAGGAATCCCATTTCTGGAAATATACCTAAATGAAATAAAATCATAAAAATGTCTGCCTTCTCATGTTCATTCCAGCATTATTCACAATAGCCAAGATACGGAAACATCTCGAATGCCCATAAGTAGATGAATGGTGAAACAAAATGTAGAACACACACATAGAATAATAGAGTATTATTCAGCATTAAAATATATGATAGAATAATAGAATATTATTCAGCATTAAAAATAAGGAGATTCTGCCATTTAACACAATATGGATGGATGACACTTAGCATTTTCACATTATGCTAAGTGAAATAAGCCAGATACAGAATGAAAACTATTGCAGGATCTCATCTATACACGGACTCTAAAAATAAATAGGTCAAATATACAGAGATGGAGAATAAAAGAGTGGTTGCGGGGGATGGAAAAGTCTAAGTCAAAGGATACAAATAACAGATATGCAGGATAAACAAGTGTAAAGATTCGAGGAACAACATGAGGTCTATAGTTAATAATCGTGTATTGTACTCAGAATTTTTGCTAAATGTGATTATAGCTACTGCTGTCATGGGGGGGCAGGGGAGGAATGGGTAACTATGTGAAATGATGGATATGTTAATTTGTTTCATTATAGTAACCATTTTACTATATATACGAATTTCATTACAACGTACTGTATGCCTTAAATGTACACAATATAAATTTGTTTTTTAAAAAGTTGATGTTGACATGAAAAACAATTAAACTGGTATATTTTCAAAACTAGTAAGAAAAATAAATAACAGTATGTATTTATTATCTATATTGTATGGCAAATTGTGACGAGTTTAGGGGAATGACATGACAACCACTTATCATCTCATAGCGACTTTGAGTCAAGTATCTGGGCACAGCTTAGCTTGGTCTTTGACTTCAGAATCTCTCATGAGGCTATAATCAAGATGCCAACTAGGCCTTGGGTCTCATTTGAAGGCCCAGTAAAGGAAGGATTCAATTCCAAACTCACTTACACAGTTGTAGGCAGGATTCACTTGCTTTTGGACTGTTCAACTGAGGGTCTTGTTGCCTATCTTTTGTTTGTTTTTTCAGTTCCTCAGGTAATGCTGATGAAGAGAATCTCATTTTCTAGTTGATTATTGGCTAATGGTCAACCTCAGTACCTTGTCACATGGGCCTCACTGATGTAGCAATTTGCTTCATCAAAGCCAGCAAGGGAAAAAGTAAAACCAAGGTAATCTACTAAGAGAAAGTTATAAAGCTTTTGAAACCTAATCACAGAAATTGCACCT
Source organism: Papio anubis (assembly GCF_008728515.1). Lineage (NCBI taxonomy): Eukaryota > Metazoa > Chordata > Mammalia > Primates > Cercopithecidae > Papio > Papio anubis. The sequence continues at coordinate 71,790,542 of NC_044978.1, forward strand.
TTGCCATAATCTGTAGTTTAAAAGCAAGTCACAAGGGTAGCCCACGTTCAGGGGAGCGCATTACTCAAGGACATGAGTTCTAGGAGGCGGTGACTGTTGGAGACCATCTTAAAGTCTGCCCGCTAGAGATTATCAATGGCAATAGCATATTTATGTATAAAAAAGCAACATATTATTCACAATACAATATACATATTTATGTTTTTGTGTGTGTGTGTTTGTGTGTCTATAAATGATTATGTTCAAATTTGATTTAACATTTGGAAGATGTGAAGAAAATCGTGTTTCAAAGTGTTTTTTCTTATAAAGCAGTTTTGTGATACTTAAAATTTGATTAACTGAAGTCTATTCTTTATATGTGGTATTGTGCTGTGTTGTAATGAAAAGGAAGAAATTTTGAAAATGTATTTGAAGAAATAATGAAAACTAAGATCAAGCATAAGTCTGAAAAAAGAGTAGGTCTCCATCCTGCCAAACAGGATACCATGTAACAATATCAAATATCCAAGCTATCATGACAAGCAGAATTCTCATCTATTATTGACCTAAGATATATTAAAGTGATAAACGAAGTAATAAGTCAAATACAATGGAGGGAACATTATAAAAGTCTTCAAAATTGACCAAAGATGTCACTGGTCATTGCCGTTGGAAACTTAGCATTGTGGAGTGCGTCACTAACATTATCCGACTTTGTTGGGTTTCTGAGACTTGCAATGTTTTTAAAATGCTCACAACTACCATAGCAATACAGATTTTATTATATATTCTTCTTTGTGTCATGAATGTTAAAAGACATTTGCATTGGAGTACAGTAGTCTTCCATTATCCACAGAGGATATGTTCCAAGGCCCCCAAGAAATGCCTAAAACCATGGATAGTACCAAATCCTATATATACTATGTTTTTTCTATGCCTATAATAAAGTTTAATTTATAAATTAGGCACAGTAAGATATTAACAAAATGTAACCATTATAATAATATATGCTAATAAAAATTATGTGAATATGACCTCCCTCTCCCTCTTTCTATTTCTCAATATATCTCATTGTACTGTACCCACTCTCCTTCTTATGATGAAGAAAGGGTTGAGTGGGATAAAGTGGCACCACATGAAATTTCATAATGTACTCGGAACCTCATGTAATTTAAATCTTATGAATTGTTTATTTCTAAAATTTTCCATTTAATTTTTGCAGGTAATTGAAACTGCAGAAAGTGAAAGTGAGGACCACTATATAAATATGTAAGGCACCTAAAATATAGTCAATTATGTGTGAACTGATCAATCATTTTATAATTTTTATATTTTATATTTTATACAGTCCAAGTTTCTAAAGGAAACAATATAGACTGAAGTCATAGAGAAATGCTACTAAAATTTACAGCCAGGTATTACAAATGGTGATGTAAAAATCACTTTCTTAAATTGTAGCATTAAAGAATAAAGCACATCTTTTCAAAGTGGAAAATTTGCAGATTTGTGTAAAATATTAAATTATTGTTGAATCAAATGTCATAATCATAAAATATAATTGAAAGGAGTTCATCACCTTATACTCTAATGGGCTCTTTCCATTACAGGATATATATTGCATATTTGACATTTAAAGGATAAACGAACATCATTTTATTTGAGCAGATAAACTAAGATAAGAATTGGTATAAACCATGTACTTCAGAGAATTAAATTTTAAAATATTAACTTACTCTGCACATATGTAAATTACTATCTTTAAATCTCTCATCTAGTATTGTAATTATTATTATTTATAACATTACAGGCTAATACAATGGTGGGTTTCAACATACAAAAACTTTCTTTACATTATTTAAACATCCTTTAAAATATTTGATATAAGGTATAATGCTCAGCACCCTATTCAATTTCTTATTATATATAAAGCATAAGTATATTACAGCAAGTTTTCTACATTATATCATAGGTGATGCTGAACATCATGCAACATTAACAAAAATAAAATTGTAGATAGAATATACATCTTAGTACTCATTGTTGGAATGACTGTAGCTGCAGGTATTTTAATGATGGAAGAGGGAGTAACATAGTACATACAGTGAAAAAAGCATTTCCCTAAGAATCACAAAAATTCTCTTAGCTGCGTGATTTTGGAAATAAATCACCAAATTTTCCTAGGCTCAATTCTGTGCATCTGTATTAGTCAGGGTTCTCTTGAGGGACAAAACTAATAGGGACACAATTAATAAAAGGGAGTTTAGTAAGTACTAACTCACATCATCACAAGGTCCCACAATAGGCCATCTGCAGGCTGAGAAGCAAGCAAAGCCAGTCCAAGCCCCAAATTGAAGAACTTGGAGTTGAACGTTTTAAGGCAGGAAGTACCCAACATTGGAGAAAGATGTAGGCTGGAAGGCTAGGCCATTTTGATTTTCTGTCTTCTATATATGTAACTCATGCCAGAGAATGAATTTAAGGCCAGTTGCACTGCACACAGTGAATAATCTACCACAGAATACTTAAGAGTAGATTGAGGGTACAAAATGTAGTATAAATACTAAAGATGTAGATTTACAAAATTTTCATCATAACAGATACCATGATGATAACCAAAAATGCTAAGGAGGTTACAAAATTGTAGGTAAATCTTTCAATAATGTTTACTATTTGCATTGATTATTTTCAAACTACATAAAATTACTCTAATACATTAGAAACTTCATAAATACTTAGATGAAAAATAACTATATATATCTTCCTATATTTTTATCATGTAATTCTTATATTGCCATTTCCCTCCTCAAATCAATTCTATCTGTATATCTAAATATCAATGAAATACAAAACCTACATTGTGAGGAAGTTTTTTATGCTGTCGCTATTTTAAAAGAGAAATAATACATAATCACATTATTTATTAATTAAGATAAGCAAAATATGATAAGGGAATCTCTTTTCCAAAAACTATTTCATCTCATTTTAGTTACCAAAATACAAGGAAATCAACATGGTTTTCTGCAATCTGCCATCATATACATTGAAGTTTTTAAACTTTAATGGATATATTTTGCTCTATGAAACTAAAATCATAGATAAGTATATTTGAGGTTTTTAATAATAAAGTTTATTTTCTGATTGAAATATCTGTTAGAGTGAGAAATATTTTGGATACAAAATATAGTCATTTTCATGAAATATTAAAAGAAATTGAGTAACTCAATTTACTGGATGAAATGCTACTCTAACAGAAAAGAGATCACAAAAATATAAACTGACAGTAACTTCCATAATATTTTGCATAATGACTGTTACATTTCCACCAGCAGTGCCCAAAGGCTCTCTTTTTTTCCACGTGCCTATCAATACTTGCTACCTCTTATCATCTTTATAAAAGCTTTCCAAATGGTATGAGGTAGTATCTCATAGTGGTTTTGATGTTTAATTTTGTCATGATTAGTAATGTTGATAACCTTTTTGCCATCTTTATGTCTTCTTTGGAGTAATATATATTCATGTCCTATGCACATTTTGTAACCAACTTATTTGTTTTTCTGTTATTGAGTTGTGTCCTTTAAACACATTGAATATTTACCCCCTCATATGATATACGGTTTGTGAATAATTGTTTCAGTCTGTAGGTTGCTTTTCATTTGTTTGTTTTCTTTGCTGTACAGGTTTTTAGTTTTATGTAGCTGTTTACTTACTTTTGTGTTTGCAGCCCAAGTTATTGGTGATATATTCCAAAAAAATCATTACCAAGGTCAATGTTAAGGAGTTTTCCCATATATTTTTTTCTAGGAGTTTTATGGTTTCAGATTTTACGGTTAGATTTTTTATTCATTTTGAGTTTTTTTTTGTGTATGGTGTATGATAAGGGTTAAATTTCATTTTTTTTTTTTTTTTTTCAAGTGGAAACCTAGTTTTCCAAGCAGTACTTGTTGAAGAAACTGTGATTTCCCCATTCATGGTCTTTTGGTGCCCTTTTTGAAAATCAGTTGATTTCATATGTTTGAGCCCATTTCTGAGCTTTCTATTTTGTTCCACTGGTCTCAGTGTCTGTTTTTATACCAGTACCATTCTATTTTGATTACTATGGCTTTATAATATAATTTTAAATTAGGAAGTATTATGCTTGCAATTTTGTTTCTCTTTCTCAGAATTTCTTTGACTACTTAGGGTTTTTTGCAGTTCCACTCAGATTTTAGAATTTTTTTTTTTTCCTTTCCATAAAGAATGTCATTGGTGTTTTGATAGAGATTGTGTTGAAATTGCTTTAGCAGTATAAACTTTTTAAAATTACTATTATTATTTTTTGAGACTGAGTCTCGCTCTGTCACCCAGTCTGGAGTGCAGTGGCACCATCTTGGCTCATTGCAACCTCTGCCTCCTGGGTTCAAGCGATTCTTGTGCCTCAGCCCCCATTGAGTTGCTGGGATTACAGGCACCCACCACCATGCCTGGCTAATTTTTGTATTTTTTAGTAGAGACGGGGTTTAGCCATGTTGACCAGGCTGGTTTTGAACTCCTCACCTAGGTGATACCCCGCCTTGGACTCCCAAACTGCTGGGATTACAGGCGTGAGCCACTACTCCCAGCCAGTATGAACATTTTAACAATATTAATTTTCTCAATCCATGAGCTCTCTATGTGTTTCTATTCATAGAATGTAGCAATCTCTCTTCTAAGTATATACCCAAAGGAAAGAAATCATCAGCTTGTAAAGATATCTGCACTCTTGTGTTCATAACAGCATTACTCACAGTAGTCAAGATATAAAAATAACCAAAGTTTCTGTTGTTAGATGAAGAGATAAATATGTCATACTATATAAATATACAATGGAACATTACTCAGCTTCAAAAAAAGAGAATCTGTCATTTGCACAATGTGAATGAACCTAGAAGACATTATCCAAAGTAAAATAATCCAGATACAGAACAAATTTTTTTTTTTTTTTTTTTTTAGTAATCTCCACTTGGTATTTTTTACATGATCTCACTTGTATGTGGAATCTAAAAATAAGAAAAGTCAAATATACAGAGATAAAGAATAAAACAATGTTTACCAGGGGTGAGAGTAGGAGGAAATAAGGAGATGTAGGTCAAAGGATACAAAGCAGACATGTAGAATCAACAAGTCTAACAAAAAAACATGAGTACTATAGTTTATAATACTGTATTGTATTTGATACTTTTACTAAATGAGTAACTGCTATTGGCACAAAAATGGATAATTATATGAGATGATTAATATATGTAAATTTGCTTCACTATAGTAACTATTTTACTATGTGTATCATATCACATCATGTCGCTTCTTAAATATATACAATAAAATTTATTTTAAAAACAGAGAAATACAAATTTTATTAAAACATCTGTGATTAAACACACAGAACTGTATAACAAGGACTGAATCCTAAACTATAAATTTAGGTAATAATAATATATAAATATTGCCTCATCAGTTTTAACAAACATTGGCACTAACACTAATGCAAGGTATAATAAGGGGGGTATATGGGGACTCTCTACACTCTCTGCTCAATTTTCTATAAACCCAAAACTGTTTTAAAAATAAATTATATTAATAAAACATACACATATAATTATCAGTTAACAGTTTTAAGTGAAGATATGTTCAATATGGTCTATTTCCAAGTAAGTCACGAAAAAGAATCTTAAAGAATATGCTGCATATCCCAGAAATTAGGATTCATCAAAATGCATGTGATACTGATAATATATTTCTATCCCAGCACTAGATCAATTTTCTTCTTAGTATTTTTTTTTTTTTTTTTGTAGTGAGGAGTCCCATGACTTTATGTTTAAAACAGCAACTGAATCATACTTATGAAAAAATCACAATGTAGAGCCAATTGTTCTTTGAAACAAAGGATCCTTATTGAGTTACACAATGACACTGAATAGTTTTCATCCCTTTCACATTTTTTGCACTACAATATGGGGCATTTAAATCAGTTTTATTCTCTTCTCTTTTGTTGATATTTAAAACTGAAAGAGAAGTAAAACAAATGAATTGATTTTGCAAGGGAAAGAAAATATTTAATTAAAATTATATGATTGTTGGAAAGCTACTTTTACATAATACTACCATTAGTATTAAATTCTACAAACAGAAATCTTGAAGTGTTGATTGCAACTGACTCCTACAAAAGTTGTAATCTTATACAGTTATGTTTTGTTATCAATACAGCTGAAACAGAAATAATAAATGCTTAAGTAGCTTAGAAACTATAAGCAGTTGATATAGACTTTAGAGATTTGGAATAGCATAAAGATAATACGAAAAAATTTTTATGACCATCAGTGAAAATATGAAAATATCTTTACTTGTTTTGAGTATGAAAACAAAAAACTAAAATCAGTATTGGGTAGGTGGAAAAAAATAGGTCTTAAAACTTAAGTAATCATCATGCATCTATAGGACTAGGTGCTTGTATACTTCTTGAATGACATTTAGCCCCATAGAATAAAACCAGCTACATGTAAGAAAGGTTACATTCTACATTTCTACATTTTCATTAATAACTAATATGGAAATTAAAATTTAGAGTATATGACATTGCCAATGAACATATATCCTTTAGAACCACACTTTGTTACATAGCTCACAGTTCAGCTTAATCAAAACAGAGAATATCAACTTTTATTAGACTCTATAATTTCTTGAGCTAAGGAGACTTTAGAAAATTACTCTATTGGGGAAATAGCTTCATCACTCTGCTGGTCACCTAACTAATGAGTTAAATTAATTTTTGAAACAAATAAACTTAAGTTTGTATGACAATTAGATTTTTAACTTCGTGTTTGTTTACACATGGAACTTTTTTCTCTTTTTCATTTTTTTTTTTTGAGACTGAGTCTCACTCTTGTCATCCAGGCTGGAGTGCAGTGGTGCAATCTCGGCTCACAGCAACCTCCATCTCCTGGGTACAAGCAATTCTCCTACCTCAGCCTCCAGAGTAGCTGGGATTACAGGCACCCACCACCACACCCAGCCAACTTTTGCATTTTTAGTAGAGATGCGATTTCACCACATTGGCCAGGCTGGTCTCAAACTCCTGACCTCAGGTGATCCACCCGCCTCAACCTCCCAGCATGCTGGGATTACAGGCTTGAGCTACTGCACCCAGCCTATGCATGGAAATCTTTTGGTGTTTTGAAAATTCTACCGTTCTATATTTCTATGACTTTGACTTTAGTAGATTATGTATGTAAGTGAAATCACATAGTGTTTGCTCTTTTGCACCTGCTTGTTTCATTTAGCATATCCTCCAGGTTAATTAATAATAATGTGTTGCATATTTTACAATTGCCTAAAGATTAGATTTTAACAGTTCACAAAAAATGGTAAGTATGTCAGGTGATAGATATGTCAGCTTGATTTAGTCATTCCACGGGGTCAATATATATCAAAATATCACATTGCAACCCACATATATATACTATATTATATAGAATATATATTGTATGTATACATTATATATAATATGTATATATTATACATACATAATCTGTAAATTAAATATTACATTGCATTGTGTTACATTACATTAACGTTTTCACTGACTGAGCCAAAAGATGAGGACATAAGCTTAGTCAGCCAGCAGAGTCTTCAAGTTATCCTAACCCCGGTGTCAGAGTAAGTTGAAAGAGCCTACAGATGATTTCAGCTCCTAGCTTTCAAGTCATCTACAAACTTTAATTCTTCTTATCTCCACACAAAATAGAAAAAAAAAAGCCATCCCACCATTCCCCATCCAAATCTCTGAAACACATAATTAATGAAAATAATACAATTTTTGTTTTAAAATCACTACATTGTGGTCTATGAGCTTACAAATGATACAGGCCCTGATTCTCACATAGGGAAAACAAAATATTCTTCTAACTCTGGATTATAAAGTATTTTAAAATGAATGATCGCTGTTCTATCAGTTTATTGAGGTTAATAAATTAGTTAAATGTAATAAAAAGAAAGAGATAATTACCACCACTAACCCCCACCAAAGAATAATAATAATACTGAAATACACTTTTAAAGGTATAAAACAGAGCAAAAACCTTCTATAGCTCTGAATAATATTTATATCAGAATTCAAATTCACATATTCTATGTGAATCTTTGGAAAAATTAATTTGATAATTGAGATTTTTTAAATATCTGTATGTCTTTTTCCTTTTCTAAAATTAGACTGTATATTTTTTTTCATGAAATTTGTGCTTGTGTTAACATGATCAGGATAATATGACTAACCTAAATTTCTCATACTCAATTACAGATCAAATAATCTCATGCTAATATTATCTATTACTAAAATTAATAATCATGTAAATTTTATTAATTTGCATTGAATTACCATTTTAAAAATTATATTATCAGTAATTTTATACCAATGCGTTTCAGCATAAATAAACTTATCAGAGTCCTAATTGACTTTAAGACCTTGATTATTGTTTTTAAGCTTAATATTTTATTTTATTTATTTTTTATTTTATTTTATTTTTTTTTGAGACGGAGTCTCGCGCTGTCGCCCAGGCTGGAGTGCAGTGGCCGGATCTCAGCTCACTGCAAGCTCCGCCTCCCGGGTTCACGCCATTCTCCTGCCTCAGCCTCCCGAGTAGCTGGGACTACAGGCGCTGCCACCTCGCCCGGCTATTTTTTGTATTTCTTAGTAGAGACCGGGTTTCACCGTGTTAGCCAGGATGGTCTCGATCTCCTGACCTCGTGATCCGCCCATCTCGGCCTCCCAAAGTGCTGGGATTACAGGCTTGAGCCACCGCGCCCGGCCGTAATATTTTAAAATTTGACTTTGTCTTCCTATTTCAAATACCTTGCTGACATAATGATATATTATTTATCATTCAGTTGTATTTATTAATTTAAATTTACTAAGTCTTTAAAATTTGATTAATCAGTTAACCTCATATTTTCATAGAAGGAATAATTTTTTAAGTTTAATAGGAGAGGAGTTTAATTTAAAAATATAGAAAAATAGGTTAGAATAATGGTTTGGATTTTGAAAATGCTCTACACTGAATTTCATTCCAAAATGATATATGCTTAATATGTAGAAAAACTATGGTATACATTTCATCTAAATCAAATCGAAGAACAGTATAAATAAACTTTTTCAAATTTTACCATAAGATATAAGATTAATGACACCTTCTTTAACACTAATCCAAAATAGCATAAATAAAATCGAAATAATATTTGAGGAGGATAAATATAGCCATAATTTTTTCAATACATACTATGATTTATTTGCTAAGTGGAATGAAAATAATTTAATACTCAAACTATGTAAAGCCATTGATTAAAACCAATACAAATAAGTCAAAAAAATATGTGTATAGATATTTTTATACTTATGGAATTTAGACTGTGATTAAACTTCATGTATGTTTTACAATTTTTATTTTATTTAACTTTTATTCTAATTTGGTATATTTGGCAATATAGGAAAGTGTTTCTATCTACTATGAAAGCAGAATTCAAGATTCATAGTGTTTTAATTGGCCCACGAATATCATGTTTCATTTTTATTTCCTTTTACTTTTATCTTTAATTAATTAATTAATTGAAGATTCAGGTCATGTAGTATCAAAAAGAAATGAGTAGAACAATTTGATATTATCAGTATACTTTGGGGATATATATTAGTTTAGCATATGTGATGGTTAATTTTAGGCGTCAAATTGACTGTATTAAAGGTCACCTAGAAACTTTATTGCATGTGATTCCGAGGGACTTGGTGAGGAAGATCCGCCCTCAATGAGGAGAGGCACCATTTAATCTGCTGGGGGCCTAGAGAGAACAAAAGCAGAGAAAAGGCAAATGTTTCCATCTTTCTGCTGGAATTGGGGTACACTCTTGCTCTCTTGTCTTTGGACAATAACTATAGGCTTTCCAGCCTTTGGACTCTAGTACTTACAGTAGAAGACCACAAGGTTATCAGGGCTTTGGTCTCAGATTGAGCTACACCATTGACTTCCCTAGTTCTGAGACCTTCATACTCAGACTGAGCCACCTACTGGCATCCAAGGGTCTCCGACTTTCAGATGTTTGGTCCTGGGACCTCTCAACCTTCATTATTGTTGTGTGAACCAATTATCCTAAAAAATTTCCTCTCATCTATATATCATCTATCTACCTATCTGTCTATCTATCTTATCTCTCTCTTCCTATTTCTCATTGGTTCCGTCTTTCTGGAGAACTCTAATTACATCATCGATTAATCATTATCCATTAATTTAGTAAGTATAATTGAGCATCTACCATGTTTTGGTTATATTAAAATAATTTATAATTAACCAGGAAATAAAAGAAACAAAGACTCTTGCACGCCTTTGGTTTAGACTACATAACATCCATAGTTTGTATGGAGCTGCTACAAAAGTCAACTTATTTGCCTTGAAAACTGGCACAAGACAAGGATGCCCTCTCTCAACACTTATATTCAACATAGTATTGGAAGTTCTGGCCAGGGCAGTCAGGCAAGAGAAAGAAATAAAGGGTATACAAATAAGAAGAGAGGAAGTCAAATGGTCTCTGTTTACAAATGACATAATTGTGTATTTAGAAAACCCCATTGTCTCAGCCCCAAATCTCCTTAAACTGATAAGCAACTTCAGCAAAGTCTCAGGATAAAAAATCAATGTTCAAAAATCACAAGCATTCCTATACACCAAAAATAGACAAGCAGAGAGTCAAATCATGAGTTAACTCCCATTCACAATTGCTACAAAGAGAATAAAATACCTAGGAATACAATTTACAAGGGACTTGAAGGACTTCTTTAAGAGGAACTACAAACCACTGCTCAAGGAAATAAGAGAAAACACAAACAAATGGAAAACATTCCATGCTCATGGATAAGAAGAATCAATATCATGAAAATAACCATACTGCCAAAAGTAATTTATAGATTCAGTGCTATTTTCATCAAGCTACCACCTACTTTCTTCACAGAACTAGAAAAAGACTGCTTTACATTTCATATGGAACCAAAAAAGAGCCCCTATAGCCAAGATAATCCTAAGAAAAAAGAAGAAAGCTGGAAGCATCATGCTACCTGACTTTTTAGTACAAGGCTACAGTAACAAAAACAACATGGTACTAATACAAAACAGAAAAAATACATATAAATCAATGGAACTAAACAAAGGCCTCAGAAAAAAAACACCACATATCTACAACCATCTTTGACAAATGTGACAAAAAAAAAAAAAAGCAATAGGAGAAAGGATTCCCTATTTAATAAATAGTGCTGGTAAAACTGGCTAGCCATATGGAGAAAACTGAAACTGGACCCCTTCCTTACACCTTATACAAAAATTAACTCAAGATGTATTAAACACTTTAAACATAAAACCTAAAACAATACAAACTCTAGAAGAAAACCCAGGCAATACCATTCAGGACATATGAATGGGCAAATACTTCATGACTAAAACACCAAAAGCAATTGCAAGAAAAGCCAAAATCTAATTAAACTAAAGAGCTTCTGCACAGCAAAAGAAACTATCAGAGTGAATAGGCAACTTACAGAACAGGAGGAAAATTTTGCACCCACTGCACTCCAGCCTGGGTGACAGAACAAGCTTCTGTCTCAAAAAAAAAAAAAAAAAAAAAAAGTCAAGAACAACAGATGCTGGAGAGGATGTGGAGAAATAGGAACACTTTTACACTGTTGGTAGGAGTGTAAATTAGTTCAACCATTGTGGAAGACAGTGTGTTGATTCCTTCAGGATCTAGAACTAGAAATACCATTTGACCCAGCAATCCCATTACTGGGTATATACCCAAAGGATTATAAATCATTCTAAAATAAGGACACATGCACACGTATGTTTGTTGCGGCACTATTCACAAAAGCAAAGGCTTGGAACCAACCCAAATGTCCATCAATGATAGACTGGATAAAGAAAATACGGTACACATGTATCACAGAATACTATACAGCCATAAAAAAGATTGAGTTCATGTCCTTTGCAGGGACAGAGATGAAGCTGGAAACCATCATCCCCACCGGAAAAGAAAATCAAACACTGCATGTGTTTTTACTCATAAGAGGGAGTTGAACAATGAGGACACATGGATACAGGGAGGGGAACAATATGCACCTGGGCCTGTCAGAGGTTCGGGAGCAAGGGGAGGGAGAGCATTAAGACAAATACCTAATGCATGTGGGGCTTAAAACCTAGATGAAAGGTTGATAGGTGCAACAAACCACCACGGCACACATATACCTATGTAACAAACCTGCACGTACTGCACATGTATCCCAGAACTTAAAGTTAAAAAAAAAAATGTCATTAACACTACAGAAAAAATAACTTCATTTAAGACTGTTCTGAATTAGATTGTGCCATATATCCTGCCTCCAGTGCTACCAATACTTTTTTGAAGGTCCAGTCTTAAATACCCTGCATAAGATCACATACGCCTGCCTGCAAGCATTTTCATCAGGTGGATACTCTAGTCATATTTTTTGTTCATACCAATGCAGCCAATTATTTAGTCTTTATTAAAAATGTAGACAGTGTTTTCCAATTTAATCCTCCATTCTTCTGTTGCCTACTTTCTTTCCATTAATTATTATGTGAAACCTCACACTTTTAATGATTTTCATAATGACATTTGATGTGTTGGGAAGAATGTTTCATTCCTACATGCTATTGAGAGAGATATTCATAGAATATTGAATAGAATACTAAACAAAGAATAGCTTTGTTCTGAATAAATTAAGAAAATCATATTTTATTTTAAAAAATCAGTTTATCTGCTTGGAAATCATTGATATAAACCAAAACCAAAACTTTATTTGTCATTAATATCAGTGATACTTTGGTTTCAATCCTATTAAGATGGATACTTGTATAACTATGGTGTAATCACTTAATCTACTAAATGCTACTTTTCTTATGAAGAAATGACAACTTTCTCTGTCCCCTCTTTCTATGTTGAAACTAATTTATGAACATATAGGCATATGGGCCTACTTCATCACTCTAGTTCCCCATATACCCTCATATGTCATTTTGTGCCTCAGTATGGGTATTTGCTTCATAAATTACGATATCCTTCCAAAATATTTGGCTTGAATGATTGTTTTAACAGTTTCCAATTAAGTTTTGATATAAATGATTGTTTCACAAATATATTGCTTTTAGAGATTTGTTCAGTGACCATGACCTGTGTGACTTTATCTATCTAATTATCAAACTGAAAATTCACTGTAAGAGTCCGATATTTTACAGTGTAACCTCTCCAGATATGTGAAAATAGAACACAGGTCTCTATATTTTCTCCTGGAGGCTCTTACATCTAGTTCTACAATAGTTTCCCATGTGACATGGTTTTTATTCCCTGCATATATCAAACACAAGACTCAATGCACTGAAAACAAACAAACAAACAAAAAAATGTTACTAGCCAGGCATGGTGGCTCATGACTGCAATCCCAGGACTTTGGGAGGCCGAGGCTAGTGGATCATGAGGTCAGGAGATCAAAACCATCCTGGTCAACATGGTGAAACCCCTCCACACACACACACTAAAAATACAAAAATTAGCAGGGCGTGGTGGTGCATGCTTGTAATCCCAACTACTTGGGAGACTGAGGCAGGAGAATTGTTTGAACCCGGAAGGTGGAGGTTGCAGCGAGCCTAGATCGCAAGAGTGCACTCCAATCTGGCGACAGAACGAGATTCCAAACTCTGTCTCAAAAACAAACAGCAATAACAACAAAACACCATTACTATAATACAGTGTTTGTTTTATAAAATCATTTGATAAAGCTTCATTTACAGACAGAATTATGAGCTTAAGTAGATATTATGTGGATCCTTCAGTGGTCTGATTTAACATGACAAACAAAAGGGTACTTTTATGGAGGATGAAAGAAGTTCTGAGAGAGGGATGAAATGGAGTCTACCACTAGATTTTCATATATTTGTGGGGTAGTCTCCACCAAAGGTGGAAACTTCCAGAAGAAAATTAATCTTAAGTGACAAAAGAAACAGGCATGAGTCAGCTGAAGGTAAAAACGTAAACTAATATTAATTATTTTTAAAAAACTAAAAGCAGGCCCCAACATCTTAAGTATGGGTTTATGTATCCAGATTAACCGCATAGGAGTCTCAATGGAAAAAAAGAAACTAGAAATATTAACTAATTTTTTACATAATGTACTTATTGTCTCAAAAAGTTTCTCACATGGTTTGTTTTAGACCTTTAAGATATAAATTCATTGAATATGTAATAGAGATTTTACTCCTTTTTGAATAAAAGTGTACAATCCTATTTTGTGTTTTCTGTTTGTACCGGAAATACTTGCAGTATATCCTCATGAAACAAGATCTTATATTTTGGGTTGTTAAACATGCATACATAATCATGAGAAACATAGCAGTCCCTCCTTATCTATGGGGGATATTTTCCAAGTTCCTCAATGGATGCCTAAAACCTTTGATATACAGAATCCTACATATACTATATTTTTTATCTTATACATACAATAAAGTTTAATAAATAAAGCAAGGTAAGGTATTCACAGCAATAATATAATAAAATAGAGCAATTATAACAATACATTGTAATAAAAGTTATATAAATATGGGGTTATTCTCTCTCAAAATATCTTATTGTACTGTACTCACATATTATTGAACTGTGATTGACTGCAGGTAACTGAAACCATGGCTAAGAGAGGGATAGTGTATTATCCTTAATAATATTCAGACATTATAGATCATGATTGCTATCCAAAAATATGCATTTTAATGCATATTTACACTTGCTAGAAGGTAAGGTGTTTTAGGGTTAGATAATATAAAATTGTTCTCTAATTCCAATTCAATTTAGTATTTTACATGCAATGTATAACTTTTCATAATTCTTCCATATCCATTTAAGACATGACAAATTTTCCAATCTGTTGAGTATGAAAAGGTATCCCATTGTGCTTTTATTTTTTAATTTTCTGACTTCAAATAAAATTGAGTCTATTTTATAACACGTATGAATAATTAATGTTTGTCTTTTTAAAAATATCTTTTCATAACTTTAAATATCTGAACATCCTTCCCAGGTTGTTTGACTTTTCTTATTAATTTGTAGAATTAATGTACTTTGTAGATACTAATTTTTTGTCCATAATATATGTGTTGGATATTTCCAAATTAATGGCTTATATTTTACATTTTCTTTGCAGTTACTTCTGGTCAGTAGGAGTTCTTATTTTTAGACTAGTCATGTTTGTAATTAGTAAGTTCTCTTTTTTAAGAAAATTTTTCTTTCTAGTCTTAGTACTAAATATATATTTTTTATTATAAACATTTAAATTTATGGCTTCACTTTTGGATTCATATTCCCTCTGAAATTGATTTTATGTATGCAATGAGGTAGGTACACATTTTCATATTTTACGTTTTTCACATGGAGTACTAATTATCTTATAACTATTTATTGAACAGTTTATTCTTTCCACACAAATCTGGAAAATCAGTTTTGCTGTAGTTCATATTTCCATATTTTCTAGAATCTATTACTTTGGTCCCTATACTTTTGCACTGGTAATTTGCTCTTCATTGTGACAATGCTAAACCATCTTTCTTACTATAGTTTTAATATCTGGTAAAGTGTCTCTGCTTCAACAATATTCTGAATATTCTTGGATCTTAGTTTTATCCTGTAAATTTTACAATTTTATTATTAAATTTCACATAAAAATCTGTTAGTACTTTGATTAAAATTTCAGAGAAAAGATAAATCAATTTGCGATGGATGGCTATCTTTTAGTTTCTTAGTATCTAATTCTCAGTTCATGATACTCAGTATTGCTATCAATGACTATAGATATATTTACATTTCATTGTTTTCTTTCAAAAAACTGCTTCACTGTTTTCCCACAATGATCTTGCGCATCTTTCCTGTTTTATTTTGTTTATTTTTTAATATAGAGACAGAGTCTTGCTATGTTGCTTAGGCTGGTCGCTAACTCCTGGCCTCAAGTGACCCTCCTGTCTAGACCTCCCAAAGGGCTGAGATTATAATGGTCAGCAGCTGCACCTGGACAAGCTCATTTATTTTTAAAGCCTTGCCCCAAAATTTCTTATATTTAGTATACTTACTCTTAAGATACCTTTTTAATCTAATTTACAAGATTTCTTGCTGGTTTATAGAATTTAGTTACCATGTTGTTATTTTTGTTGTTGTTAGGAGCCTAATTTCTGATTTGTGCATTTCCTATAGATAATTAGCCTTTTTGGAAGAGAAAGGTACGTAGTAAAGATTGTTGGTGCCCAGCAAAACCCATGTTCTCTGCATTTTCATGATCATATAGCTAAACTCCAATTTTAATGTCAGCATTAAAATGAGTTCTGGCCAAAGGAACATGAGTGTAATTCATTTATGTCACTTCCAGGGTTGGCCTATGTAGACTTTCAATACACAATCTTTGTTTTCCTTTTTTTCTCTGTTTGTTGAATAGAAAGGAGGAAATGACTCATAATATACAGGGAAGGCAGAGCAATAGGTTTTAAGAGACTGTGTCACTGAATCAGCAAAAACCTGTAGGAGAAAATAACCCTCACAGGTCCAAACTAGACTATAACATGAGCAAAAACCCAAATATATTTTTCTGCAAACCTGGAATTATAATATGGCAGATTACTGTAATTAGCCTCTTTTGACTAGGATGGCGTAACAGCTTGAAGTTAATCTAAAAACAGCCAATTTCAAACTAACTGCATGGCACAATATGCACATATTATGCATAGCATGAAATGCCATGTACCATTTTAAGAGAAATACATTTCAATAAGTATTTAATGACTATCTTCTGTCTTGCAAGCACGGCACAAGTAATGTAGACATGTGAGGGCATAATCCTGAACTTAAGGATATATAATTCAGTTCTGAGTAGACCATGACAAGAGAGAAAAAGAAAAAAGTACACACCAGTTTCCAGGAGGGCACATTCAAGAGACCCCTCAGCTTGTCCAGTCTGATGTTTAGTGAAGGCTTCTGGGAAAAAGTATATTAACTGATTCTTATGTATTTTTTGGTAAACATTTATGAACAAACTAATGTTTTAATAATATAAAATAAAACATGAACAATACGGTGTATTTTTTAGTATGTTACTTTGATTAACATCTTTCATATTTTATTTAGATTTTTAAAATTAGTATTTGAAAATTGGATATTTTCATTTTTGGCTTTTCATGAAGGTTTATATAAAACAATAATTTTATAAGAAAATTTTGAATATTTTCTTTTCTCCTGTCAAACTGTTAAATATTATTAGATTAAAGTTTCTTTGGATAGTCATCAAATTTTTTGAGGAATTAGTCTTTAAAAATTTTTTTTAAAGTATTACTTCTTGTGTGTGAATGTGATATATATAAAGTTTTTAGTTTTCTAGTCTTTATTCCTTTCATTTTCTTTCTGCCTCCTTTTTTATCATGTGAATTACATAATGCTCTATGTTGTTTTCATTTTCTTTCAAAGAATTAGCTTTTTGTTTTACCTATTAGTCTTCTATTTACACTCAAAGTAATCATTTGGTTTTTAAATGAGTTCAAAAAACTAGTCAAAAAAAGATAGAGAAACAAGGTATGAGAAAGGCATGCAAGTATGAACAATATGGTGTCTGGAGGAAACAAAAAGAACTATACCTTTTTAGAGTAAAAAGTTATAAATTGGATTAAGAGAATGAAAAATATGTCTAAGAGGCCAGGAGTCATTCAGAGCATTAGAGATTAATTGCCCCCTGCTCAGTATTAAGCAGGTATCTAAGTAGGTACCAGCACCATCCTCATCACTGCAAGTTTACATTACTTCCACTAAGAAAAAAAATATATATATCTTAGTCCTAGCTCAGGTTGATTGAGACTCTCTTATGCTTTTATGACAAAAGAGTTCTTCCAAAGAGCTCAGAGCTCTTTATTTTTCGTATTCGTATAATTGATGCCCTCTTTATTAATTCTGAGTCTTTGAAACAGAGTGTAGTTAATGAACATAATTTTGCAGATGACAGAAGAGCTGAGAAGCTAAATAAAAGTAGATTAAGTTACCCAGAAATTAGCAAGAATGAGAAGCTGATCTCATCCCTCAGCTGGAAGGACACAGGAGGAAGGAAGTGTATGTGAGCCCAGGTTCACTTGTAGGAGCTGGTGCTATGGGAGACCTATGAACAAGTTTTGATGCCACCAATGAAATTCAGATGCCATAGTATGTACTACTGAAGGCAGAGAGAAATGGCAGAATACTCTGATTGTGCTCTTCCTCGTCCCTCAACTCTTCCATCATTGCCTCTCATTTGGTGAATCCAAGGAGCTGACACAGCAACTGGGACAGCAGGTTGCAGCGGCCAAACCCTGTGATGCAAAGAGTAGAAAAGGCAGGAGTTGGGTCACAATCTAAGAACAATCAGTCCCTGAGTCAGCACAAAAGGTAATATGAAATAAGTAAAGTGGCCTTTCTTGGATTTCATTCTCATTCTATTTGAGATATAAGTACAACTTTAACTTATGCAATTATTTTCTCTATACTCCTTCAAAAACTTTCAGTTGTCTTGTGCTTGTGTGTGCGTGTGTGTCTGTGGAAGAGAGAGAGTGAGAGAGAGCGATGTTAAAGCAAAGATGCCAAGTAGGAAGTTAGCATATGAGTGAGTCTTACATGAAGAGTCAGACGAGTGTTGTAGAAAGTCTCCAACACATGATTAATAGTTCAACTCCTGCAACTTAGTGTGAAAGAGCCATCAAAAGGTATTGTGAATGTGGAGCCAAAAAGATAAAAAATTTAAACAAATAATAATAAAAAGAAAAAAGTGAGAATGTCACATCCAAGAAGTCAAACTTAAAAATGAGTCAAAAAGGATGGAACAATAAATTGTCTATTTTGACCATTGTTTGCTGTGAAGTCCAAAGCTTGTTTAACTATGTTTTCCAATCATTCGTTATCTAAAATTTTCAGTTTTCAGTTTATTTCAATTTGTTTAAGAGATCAAATCGACCTACTAATCAATACAGGTATACAACATTTCACAAATTCTTTAAAATTTTTCTAACTTTTCATCATTATCTTATCCACATATAATGCTAAACTATTTCCAAAATATTTGATTTATTTTGATATATTATAAGTCAAATTGTTTTACAAACGGACTATACCAGTGAATGAAATAAGTAGGGTAAGTAGAGGATAACAGGAGATTCTAATTCTTACCAAAATATGAATGTTAAATAAATGTGTGAGACATTACTGGGTGCTTTAAAGATATATCATTTGTATTCACCAAAAGCCTGTGAAGTTACTAGAGCCTAGATCAAAAAAAAAGAGAAACAATAAAAAAACACAAAAAAATACAAAATCTAAAAACAAAATGAAAACTTGGCCCACAGAAAGGTTATTAACTAAAGTTAAATCAACTACTGATTTTACAGAGTGAGTATTCAAACTTATAACTGTCTATTTATTCCCTATAGCACACTGTTTCTCCATATATTATACTTTTAACTTACCATAAAATAATTTTTAATTTTAACTAAAATACTTGTGTTCAGTATCACTTTTCTATTTTAACATAAAAAATATAATAAGTTCTTAGATTTTATTAAGGTTAGATTTTGAGACTCCGTTTCAAAAATCCAAAGTGTTTTTACACATTAACATGTTATTTTTTAATAGATCACATGTAAATTAGTTTAATCTTCTATAAAGCCAGAAAACCAGATATTTGTCATATACAGTGACGCTGTTTCTAATCTTCCTATTCCCACTGAAGTATTTTCAGGTAGAAGTAATATGGCACTTAAAACAATGCAATCCAGTGAAATTTGGCACATAAATATTTAAAATTAATCTGTTGTACCATGGTCATGTGATAGCTTTAAAGCAGACTAAAACTGAATGATAGCACTTAGGCAGAAGAAAATCAATGAAGTAGAAAAAAATAGAAGAAATTTTAATCGTATCAAATGCATTTCATTAAATAAAGAACAATACTTCATTGTGAAAGCTCTTCATTTTGTTCTCCTGCAAGCTTATAAAAGAACATCTAAAGTCATATAAAATTATATAATAGATTCTTACATTATTTTCCTAATGTAAATTATTTTAACTGCTTCAAAAATGCATATTTCTTTTGTGCATAATTTTTTTGCATTTGTCCCTTCATCTGTCCTTTTCCTATTTTTTCTTTATATTCTGCTCACACTTCTGTACTACTTTATATCTATTAAGTACAGTGATAAAATGCCATAGTATTGATGTCAGTGCAGGACAATTTATGCTGTTACTTTCTTTAGAATTTGTTTTGAATACATGAGGTTTTTTATTTATGTTTTGGTTTAATTGACTTGAAATTGCCAAAATTAGAAAAAAAAATCTGAGAAGGTTTTTACATCAGATAAAGAAGAAACCATCCTGCTGTATTTCCCACAACCAAAATGAAGGCTTCCACAAATGGTGCTTACAAATTTTGAATTTCTGAATTTGAACAAGTAAATGATAAGTGGTAAGACTGGCAAATAAATACATTAAATGATCATTTCTAACATATGCATTTGAATATTTCAGATAATAGTACAATGACAGAAGTAAATTAATTTTACTTTCAAAATATGTACTCAATTTTATTTTAAAAATATATACTCAAAAGAACTGAAATTGGGGACTTGAACAGATATTTGCATAACCGTGTTTAGAGCAGCATTATTTATAATAGCCAGAAGCCCAAGTGTCTATTGACAGAAAAATGATAAGAAATATAACATTTAAATACAATAGAATATTTTTTCTGATTTTGGAAGAAAATAAATTCTGACACATGCTACAACATCTATGAAACTTGAAGACATTATGCTAATTGACAAAAGCCAGTAACGAAAGAAAAAATGTTATATGATTCCACTTGTAAGAGGTACTTAGTATAGTTAAATGCATAAAAACAGCAGAATGATGGTTGCTAGGGGTGGGGAAGATGAAGGAATGGGGAATTATTATTTAATGAGTACTGAGTTTATTTGAGAAAAATGAAAATATCCTGAAGACAGATGGTTACGATGATTGTTTAATAATGTGAATGTCCTCAATGTCACAGAAATGTATACTTACAAGTGACTTAAATGGCAAATTTTATGTTCTGTATATTTAGGCACAATTTTTTAAAAGCAAAGAAAATATAAAATACATCAAATATTAAAATATGAATATCAAAATAAAAAAATAAATGAAAAACATTATTACACCAGGAAAACTTTACCTTCTGAGATCTGATAGAGCTGAGAGCATGAAGGAAAGATGTGGCATTGAGTGTAGAATCGGGACTATGGTTACAAGAATACAGGTATGCAATACAGCAACCGTGTCAAGAAAAGAAAGACTCATTGAATAATTGATGATTACCATTGTGCTTTTCCTGTTTATGTTCAGATCTAGTTCCAACGTTTCCCTCCTCTCTTTTCGGTATTGCAGGCAGTTCAACTTTCAAACTGCATATGCCCTGGTGAAATGTAAATAAGATCTGTAGTTTAGTTAGTAGTATTTCCTACTTCTGATACAAAGGTTAGATAAAATGTCAAATATTGATTGAAGCTAAGTGAAAGGCATGAGAACTCTTTGTACTATCTCTGACGCTTTTCTGTAAGTTTAAAATCAATTCAACATTTTGAAGAAATTTAGAATAAAAATAAAGTCACGTAAAAATGTTCTGCTTTCCCCTTCTCTTTTATATCACTGGTGTATCTTCATTTTCACACCTCTCCTCTAATTTCCACAAATTTCTAAGAATTTTTTTTTTATTTCTATAACATTGTATAGTATTTAGAAGTTTTTATCGAATTGCTTTGTTTGAGTTTTACAGCATATTTATATGATATAAAAAAGGATTACTTGTATTTTATGGACGACAAAATTATACCTCAGATTTTCTTTAACCAACGTAACTAGGAATATTTAGGCTATTTAATTCCATATGTCTTTTAAAATAATATTATATATCTTTTTAACTTAATCCAATATTTGATTAGCTATTGTCAAAAACAAAAAATAAACTTTTTAATTAAAAAAGAGATGTCGGGTGGTAGGGGACAAGGCAAGGAAGAGCATTAGGACAAATATCTAATGCACGTGGGGCTTAAAACCTAGATGACAGGTTGATAGGTGCAGCAAACCATTGTGGCACGTGTATACCTATGTAACAAACCTGCACATTCTGCACATGTATCCCAGAACTTAAAGTAAAATTCAAAAAATAATACAATAAAATATATGATTAATTTAAAAAATGGACAAAAGAGAAAGGCAAGTTAAGAGAAAGAGGGGTAGAGAGTTCAAACAAATGGGGTAAAATGTTGACTATAACTGAATGTGGATAAGGGTATTGCATGACTTTTTCTTTGTTAACTTTTTGTGAGTTTGAAATTATTTCCAAGTAAAAAGTTAAAAAAAAAAAAGCTATTGTAACAAAAGAGTGTTTTTCCTTGTTTAAACATTTTAAAAGCACATTTTAAATGACATAATATTAAAACCTCTGAGATATGATACATCTGTTAGATTGAGTTTTTAATACCATCTCAACTTCTTCTGCAATGAAATTCAAAGTGAAATATATAAATTCAATGGAGATTCTCTTATTTTCCACATAGCAGTAATGTTTTATAAATTATTATATAAAATATTTTATAGTTCCATAAGTTTAAAACATTGATTTCATCCTAGCATAGAATTCATTAAATGCCCTGATATAAATATTTAAGTCTAAGAACTACCAGTTTTCAAAATGTGTCAGATGATATATACTTTTTCTTTTCTTTTAAAGAAAACCTATTATTATTATTATTATTATTTTTTATTTATTTATTTTTTTTTAAGTTTCAGGGTACATGTGTAGGATGTGTGTGTTTGTTACGTAGGTAAATGCATGCTATGCAACCCCTAAAAATTAAAAAGTTAAAAATATGAAGTTATCCGAAAATGTTTTTAAATTTATTATGCATAGTACTTCTAATAACATTTGAAAATTTTCTAAAATAGTTTTTACATAGATTACTTAAATTTACCATGTTTTTGACAATCTAAAAGCCCAAAACAACTAATGGATAAAATTAAACCTATTATTACATGTTTGTTATAAATTATTACATATTTGGAAAAAATCACTAGAATAATTCTTTTTAAAAATATTGTTTTGCTTAATATGGATATATACATTTTCATTTAATACTCATATATATGTAGATTAATATTATTAACTGGAGACAATAAAAAGGAGAGTTATAGAGGGTTGTACACCAGATGTATTTTTTGTTTCTATATTAGTATTTTTCAGGAATATACAACGTAAAATTATAAAGATTGTTAGGAAATGAGGTTACAAATATCTGGCATGTATCTCCAAGATAGTTTATCTAAATTTTCATGAAAAAAATGACTTGAAGGTCCATAATTTCAATTTTAAAAATAAAGAATATTGAGCTAAAATATGCACAAAATTTTATACTAAACAAGATTTTGCAATGCTGTAATTTTTATATGTGCAAATATAATGAATCACCTCACATTTTTGAGCTCCAAGTGAAAATAATACATTATATTCAGTACAATGACTATAGCAACATACTTTAAAACTGTTGAGAAAGGATAATCCATATCCTGAATTGGTTAAATACTCATAATTTGCTGAGAAACTCTGACATTTTTAATCATGATTTACGATTGGTTAGTCTCTTGAAAAAACAGAACAAAACAAAACTATTTTCCAAACGAAAGTTTTCTAAAACGCACAGACTATCAAGTTAAATCAGGAAACATTTCATGGTCACAAATCCTAGTTTCTAAATAGTATTACTCAGTCACATTCTTTTGACTTTACTGCATACAGTGAAACTGAAAATTTTTGTTATGAAATATAACAATGAATGAGAAAGAGAGAATGTTGCCTGCATTTCTTCAATTGTAACTGCATTCAAATTACTTCCAAAACTGTGCCAATGAGCTCTAAAGTATAGCTTCCAATTACATAATTAAAAGCATACTCATTATTTTAAAATTGACTTTGTGGTAATTACAGAGAATTGCAAAATTAGTGAAAAGGAACAATAAAAAGAAACTTGGTGTGTTCATTATCCAGATTCATCAAGTAATATTTTGTTACATTTGTTTTAGTATTTTGTGTTTCTCTTTCTGCATGCACGTGCACACACACCCACACCCACACACATATATATGCTTTGACCCATTTCACAGTGGGTTGAATATCTGATGCCATTTTACTTCTAAATACGTCAATAGTTTTTTCCCACAAAATGGATATATTCTTAATTAACCGTATACAATTATTGAATTCACAAAACTTCACATTTATACAAACTATTATTTAGTCTATAATGTATATTCACATTTCTCCAACTGTCCCAATTTTGAAGTTAAATTTGTAGGGAAAATAGCTTAAACCTTTTACTGGGTTTGACCAGTTGTCTAAACAGACATCTCTTTATTCCATTTCAAATATATAATTTCTTCTTTGACATTTACTTTAAAATATGATGGTTAAATCTCTTAGGTCTACAAAACACATACTGATTATTTGAAGAAATATGTGATCTTACCTTACAGGAATTTCTACCTTGGTCCATGTGGCTCCTTTGGAATCTTCATAGAATTAGGCTTCCCGTGCCTAACGACCCCTCTGCACAATGAATTCTCATTATAGTCAATTGCTTTGACTTATAATTTCCCACAACATCAGGTATTTGTATAATGAAAATGTTGATAATATGAAGGCACAGGTTAAAGACTTTTCATCAGTATGGAATGGAGAGAAAAATGTCCTGATGAAATTTGAAAAGCTGAGACCTACTTGAAAATGGCAAAAACTCAAAGTTACTAGGGTCATCTCAGTCTTAGACTAAAAGTTGATTTTCTTTATATTTCTGATCAGAGTAAAGCTTCCTTCTTAATTTTATAGAGCAATAGCTACTACAGAAAAAAAGTAGACATATTCTGCTGAAGTGACGCTTTTAGGTTAATCCAAATAATGGACTGGACAGCAACATTTACTCTGGAGATAAGTGCTTTCTTTACCACATAGTTAGCTAATTTAAATGAACTAAATACTTAATTGGCTATCTTGAAAAGGTAATCTTAGCACTCCTAAGGGTAAAATATATCATCTTGAGTCAACGTGACTAAATTATTTTCATTAATTTACCTTCAAATTAACTTATTGCCTGTATGTTTACTGTGTTTTTATTGCATTCAAAATCATAACCATCAAACTTGTGTCTCAATCCAGAGATTTTATTATGTTGGTTTACAATTATTTTTCATCCTGCGAATCCAGCTACTAAAATAATTTTTTAAATTTCTAAATATTCTGACAAAGCTACCTATGCCTCACTTTTCCCCTTGCTAGTGGTACAAGTCAAATCCTCACTATTCCTAACATGGAAAACTTCCTACTTCCAGTCTAAGACCATTTCAGTCAGTCTTCCCTAATAATGCCAAAGTGATCTTTATAAAACACTTATTCTTTTTTTCTGATCAAAATAATTTAAGAACTTTCCATAGTTTCAGGAAAAAAAAGGTCCTCAGCATGTAATCTGTTTTCCAACTGTTTCTTCAAGTATGATTTCCTCTCTCAACACCTCTATGTTCTAACCATGCTGAACATAGTCCCCAAAGGCAAATGGATGTCCCATGGCTTTTAGTAACCACTTTTTATTTTTGTAGTTTGTTTGCTTTGATATTTCCAAAAGAATCCCCTCCAGCCATCCTTTCCACCTACCCACTCAAAGCAATAAAAAGATAAGTACCTGTAAAGCTGTGAAGACTGGAATTCAAATTTTCATTCTACTTTGCTAAAATTACAGTAATTTTGAAAATTACTCAATATTCCTAATATCTACTTCCTCACCTGAAATATTTCAAATAATATCTCTCTAAAAAAGGTGTTATTACTACAAAGTAAAATAAGACATGGGATCATGGTACTGTAAAATTCTTATTTGAATCTTCATCTTTGACTTAAATGCCTGCTTTTTATCTCCACATAGATATGTAATGGACATCTCTAACTCAGCAAACATTAGAGTGAATTGGTCCTCACATCCAATTCTTCAAGACAAAAAAAAAAAAAAAAAAATTGCCTTTACTTTACACCACTCAATTCTCTATTCTTCAGTAAGTTATTTCAATTCTAACTAAAACAAACCTTGCAAATATGTCTGCATCTTTTAATCTTCACTCTCCTTACTTTAGCCTACACTAAAACTATCTCCCCAATACCTTCCAAATAAGTCACTTGCCATGTTTGCACCCTTACAGAGCTCTCTACCCATACACTTGAACCTTCACTGGAAGATTAGATCTCTCTTCCCACTTCTGGGCTTTCTGTCACACTTAGTAAAAGTTTCTAAGTTTTGCCTTGCTCTACAAAGAGTCTTAGAGTCTCGCCTTTCTGTGAAAATGACATCATGTGTTTCTTCTTTTCTTGCCATGCATCAGCCAGTCTAGCTCTTCTTTCTGCTCTCAAAGTTGACCAAGCTCCTTTCTACTTCAAGGGAGCTTTATCATGTATCAGTTAGCTGAACTGTTGGACACTTTTGTAAAATAATCCTTGACATTAAAAAAAAAATTACTTTTGTTTAAGTAATAGTTATGTATCCTACTGGGCTTAATACATTAGTTATCTGCCTGTATAGCTCATTTCTGAGAATCCCAGCACACAACAGTGTCTGGCAAATCTTGTATTCTCAAATTGTGTTATTTATGTTTTTGAGCTGTGCATTCTTTAAGAATTTTCTCAAATGCTAACTTTTGTATAACTGTTATTTACATTCTCTCCATTCTCCTATGCTGATCACTGCATTCCTCAATTGAATATTTAACACATTATTGTTTTTGTTTGATTTTTTTCCAGTTTCTAAACATTACTAGAATAGAAAAATTTATAGCTTTAATTTTATTTTACTGGGAGCTACCGCAGTCATTAACAAACTATTAAGAAGTCAAATAATGAATTATCTTTTAATAGTAAAAAACATTGCTGAATAATAGATTTTATTCAATTATTTGTGTCACTGTATTAACATAATAGCTTTAAAGAACCTTTGCTTAACTTAGTTCCATAGAGAAATGTATAAACAAAGGGAATAGGAAATATTATATTGGCATATCAGTTATATACTTTAAGAGTCAAAGTGCTATGGACAATGTTTTGAAGGATTTTAGAATCTCAATTGTATAGACGAGAAGCTACACAAGGCACGCTCCACATTCTTACAGGCCTACTTAAGAGAATCTCTTACAGATACTTTCAGTTAGATATGAAAGCCTCTAACATTCTTGTTTTCTGGAGAGACTTTGAATGGGGAGGAGTTTTATTTTAGAAGTAAGGAAGCTCTGACCTCTTTAGTGTGATATAGTATAAGTACTTACATTTATTACTGGTTAATTTACAAATGCATTCATTTCATTTTCTGGTACTATTGCATGCAAACTGAAATGTAGCAGGAGACAATAACAAACTTAGAATATCTTTTTTATTATTATTTTTTTAAGATTATCTTGCTTCTGTCTCACAGGCAGCTAAAAGAAGCCAGTTGAAATTTTGAACTGTATGCCTGGAATCTCCTTAGCCAGATCCACAGATCTATCAGTTTCCCTTTCTACATTTCCTGTAACAGCAGTTTATGGTTTTGTTAATTGTTCTTCCGGTACACACTTGAGCCTCTTTCCTCCAACTTGCAGTAACTTACTGCTCATTGTTCTTCTTATCTTCACCATCTCTTTGGAACCAACCACCTGTTCCAAAAGTCAGTGCAGTAGAGTTCATTTTTTTTTTTTTTCTTATGGCAGCACCCTGCTTCTATGTACCAAACATTGTTTCAATTACCTGTTGCTATTATATCTCGTAGTTTCATCTGTTAGCTGGGTCTCAGCAGGGCAGTTCCTTTACTGGTCACTCTTGGAGTCTCTCACATGGATAGAGTTGGCGACTGGACCATAGCTGGTGCCAAATGCCTGCTGCCTTGGCCCTTCTCTTTCTGGACTCGCTCTCCATTACTTTCTAGGGCTTCTCCACATAGCTTTTTAATCTCTACAAAAAGAAGCCTGGACTTCATACAAGGTGCCTCAGGACAATAAGAAAGACTGTTCCTAGAGTGACTATTGCAAAAAGACACAGGAGTGTCTAAGGGAATTAAGAGCTGGACTCCAAAACAGTACATTATCAAACCTACTATATTCTATTGTTGCAACAGACTAGAATCAAGATGATAGGAGACCACATAATGTTACGAACACTGGGAAATTCATTGGAGTAACTTCAGTGACAGCCACTAGACTTGCTATTATTATGTTTTTTTCCTCAACCAGGATTGGTTAGAGTTTGAAGATGATTTTACAAGCTGAATACATGAAGCTATATTTTTAAATTACTTTGAAAAGGGAAAAAACTCAAAAGAAAGAGAAAAATGGAAAAGAGGGATAAAAGTAAAGAAAGTGAAAGGTTAAAATAGTCCTTTGTAGATGTTGCTGCCAGCAATCAATAAAAGACAAAGTTGGGTGGTGAAACTTTTCTCACAATATATAAGCAGCTAGAAAAAATTTCACCACCAAATTTTTTATGCCAAAACTGGTGAAACAAGGCAATTATTGAGTGGGAGTAGGGTGCAGAATGAAATAAGTAGGGTACAAAAAAGGTAACATAATTGATACCTTATAGAAAGCCATTCAGAATGTAAACGCTTGAGGAAAGCAAAATAACACTTCATTGTCACAAAATGTGAGAAAAAACTGACTGTATGGTGACTTTTTTACAACTATAACTAGAAATGGCATATGTGAAAATAATAAGGGATTCCTGCATAGATAATAAATAACCTGTTAAATAGTAGTTCGAACTACTTGTAATATTTGAATTTATTTGGTTACAGTGGCATTCAAATTTTGCATATCTATAATTGTTTACAAAATGTCAAAACATGTCTTGAAATACTTTGAATCTAAAAATAATTCTGTTGACAGAAGTTAAAAACTACAGGAAGTCTTATAGTTCCATCCAGAAAAAAAATATGATCTTTTTCATAATTCGCACTTAGAACATTTTGACAATTCCAGTTTCTGGATCTTAGAGAGCACTTGACTTAACTCTACACTTAAGGGAACCTACGTTTTCAAGCATTTTAGTTGAAACACAGCTAAAGCTGAGGGCGATATTTTCTCCCACCATCCTTAGCCTGCTTTAGGTGTTCCTAGTTAGAAGTACCTTCCAAACATCTCATTTTTTAGATAATACTACTGAATCTATGGACTAAAGTAGTCTTCTGTAATTTCACGTCCATTTAGAAACTGCATTGCTATTTATAAAATATTTAATGTATGTTGGATTGAAAAATAGTATTTAAAATGTTTGGAACTATTTTTACTTCTCTTACTTGAGAAATAGTTTATATCAAAATGTAACGTGAAATTCCATCTAATATGTCAAACATCTAAGTGAGGATAAATGCTTCCTGGCCTATGGAAGCCTGGAAAAATAAAGTACAATTTCAATATTAGTAATCGTCTAAGATTTTATAAATTCTAAGGGACCTGACACAAGGGGAAGCTTGATTGGTATTCTAAGTTCACACTTTTTAATTGAGCAGAAATATTTATAGATAATGTTTTAAAACCTCCTTTAGTCTAGGTATGTGAAGCATGGTAGACTGTAGTTCCCTGGAATTGTCTAATTATTTATATGTTAATTTCTTTATTCAAAAACATTTTATGAGACTGCAATTTACGTTCCCAGAAAGTTCAAAACATATGATCCACCTCATGAATTTTAAATTTTACTAATATTATTATTTTTTTGCTGTATTACTTTAACAGGTTTAATCAAATCATCAATGTAATAGTCAGTATATTTTGCAAAAGAATTAACCAAAAGGAAAATAGCATATTTTCTTGATAATGATTCTAGCTAAGGAGAATAAGCCTGACAAAAATCTATATTCATTAAGAAATAAAGAATTATGATTTTCAAGATTCCTGTACCTTCATTATTTTATTTGTGTTCACAACTTATGCACGAATGGGTTAAGGCAGGCATTATAATTTCACATTTAAAAATGAGGAGCTAAATCTCTGGGACATTACATGGTATATTCAAAGAAGCAGTATAAATATTTAAATAAAACCCTTTTACAACTGTCCGTATATATAAATATCTAGAGGTATTTGGGGTTTGGGGAAATTTCAAACATTTTAAA
This sequence comes from Papio anubis, assembly GCF_008728515.1. Lineage (NCBI taxonomy): Eukaryota > Metazoa > Chordata > Mammalia > Primates > Cercopithecidae > Papio > Papio anubis. Next base: position 71,820,820 of record NC_044978.1, read on the forward strand.
AGAAAACTCAATGAGGAATGAAGGACTTTGAAGTTGTTCTAAAAATGACTAGGTCAACAAAATAAAAATATATTTTTAAAAAATTAATTTAAAAATTTTAGAAATAAAAATCTTATTTTAGCTCTACATCTTTTTGTTACCCAAGTAAACTTAGATCAAATCTTAGCTGAATTGTTTTCAACCGTAGAACACAATTCATTTTGATGGTACATAGTGACAATATTTAAAAAAACATTTTGTACAAAAAGAAAAATATCTTAATAACAGATAAAACCAATCTATGAAACGGTACCTAGATAGACTGTCGTGGTTTTTTACTTTTCATTCTTCATTCCTGCTTTGAAATTGTGACACTGTCTTTGGGTACAAATCTTTAGTGTATACATGACGACACAGTCAATTGGACTCTGATTTCTGTCTTGCCTTTCTTAAAGGCAGATTGCCCAGGAAATTGTGTCACCAAAACCTAAAGTAAGGGAAGATTGTGCTATTAGGTTTACATTTACAACAACATTATTATACTTTTGAGAGAGCTTTGAAAATTGGGATAAAAATATTTTGCTTCTATAAAATTGACTGAGGTACAAAACATCAGAAATAATTGTAGCTTACATGCAAAGGATGCTAACCTACAAAGGTTCCTGTGCCCAAGAGGGCCTTGGTCAAGAGACCAAGAGGGCTTTAGGGTTCTGCTCATCTTGACTAAACCTTAGATAGGCTTTTTCTTGCCTTTAGGCTCCTGACTTGTCTCTTACCCAAGTCCTTAGGAAATCCACTTGACCCAACCACAGAGGGCCTTTCCTCCCTTTTTTATAGGATTTATCTTGTAATTGTCCATTCTTTCTCTGCCCTTTTGAGATGTAAATATTTTCAAAAGCTTCCTACCAATTTTACAACCCAGGAATGCCTTTTTCAATGACCTAAGGGCCACCTCTTTGAATTACAGTCATCAGGGGAAAACAGGCAGAGAAGGAAAAACTCTAAAAGAAAATGATGCTTATTTGGGGGTAGCATTGCAATGGCAATATGCATGGTGTAATAAACTGTGTGTGTATTTAAAGCAATTCAGACCAGAAATTTTTTTTAAATGTTTAAAGGCAAAAATCATTCCTGTCTCCTAGTTTCTGTCTAGGGTAGGAGCCTAACTTCAGTGGTCACCTCCCTTCAAGCTCCAGAACTGTTTCTTTTTATAAGCATCTGAGAAGTTTATTTTTCCTTTGGATAAATCTAATTAGTTAACACAGATGGTCGCCTCAATAACCAAATAAATTTAGGATGAACTATGTGTGACAAATGGTGTTGTCAAGTCCTCATACTTTGGACTAGTTATTGTTTATCATCAGAATATGTATGTAATCATTTGTATCTGCTTAGCTAAAAGTGGGAGATCCCTTTCTGTCTTTGCATCTTTTACCAGATTGCCTGTAATGTGCAGCACATTCTGATTTAATTTTTATTCAATTAATTTTTCTCTTCTATCTTCTTGTAGCTTTTCTGGATTGGGAGAAGATTTTGATTTTAGTTATACTTTTCACAATTAGGACAGTGTGTCTGGCAGCTCTTGAATTGAACAGACTAGTTGAGGCTCTGTGGCCACACAACAGTCAGGTAAGAGAAGCTAAACTATGAAATGTTTCTCTCTAGCTCTCCATTCTTTTGCAATGCTAACCTGATGCACCACACTCTCTAAATTAAAGAGGCTAATATTGAATGAGCATGGGTCATATGGGCTCTAAAATTCTATCAGGATCACTGCACAGTTGTATTACATAGTGTCAAAAAACCCAAACAACAGACAGAGAAGGAAAGACTCTAAAAGACAATGATGCTTATTTGGGAGTAGCTTTGCAATGGCAATATTCATGGTGTAAGAAACTGTGTGGGTATTTAAACCAATTCAGACCAGGAAAAAATTTTAAAGGCAAAATGAGGAGAATTACATATTTATTTTGGGATAATTATTCTTGGCTACAAGGATCAATAACAAGGGTGATGTTAGTTCAAGGTTGGACAGGCAATTGATCGCTGGGCAGATGTCCTCATTGAAGTAACTTTTTGTAAACTTGTGGTGACTTATGTCCAACGTTGTGGGGTTTTTTCAGTCTTTTGTGATTTTTTTCAGTCTTTTGCTATTTATTTATTTATTTATTTATTTATTTATTTATTTTTGTGATTAGGTATAGATGCATGTTTGTATCCCTTCCTTCATGGCCTTTCCTGGATCCCTTTGTCAGGGTTTTTACACAAACAACTCAATTTTTATTCTAACAACTTTCACTTTTCCCCCTTTTGATTAAGATATTTTTTCAAAATCATCACTGATCAATCATCCTGTAGTTTATATTTTGTTTGTTCTCTGGTGATAGCATATACCTGTCTCAGTTTGGTCTGCTCTGGTCCCAAGTTGAAGGGAGGTGATTAGTGACCAGGAGTTAGTGTCAAAATCCTCAGAATTAACATTTGAGCAATAAGGAAGGTTTTACAGAGCAGTTCTCAGGCTAAGTCTCTCTGGAGTCCATTTTTAAGTTCTATTTTGACTGTTCCATCAGCATTGACTATCATCTCATAGTGCTGGGACAGCATAATTCTGCTTGGAATAGCACTTCTGCAGAAATTTGACAAGCAACAGGTACAAAGTTTTAAAAAATACAGAGTAATTAATAGTAGTATAATCATCTCAGTTTGCATTATAGTTTTGAGCCATCAACCTAGATTTAAAGGCAACCAGTTGAATAAATCAAATGACCCTGGGGAATTAGGACAGACCTATCATAAATCTGTGACATGTTTTTTGTTGTTGCTGTGTTCTTTGTCTTGTTTTTTGGGTTTTGTTTTTTTTTTTTGGTTTTTTTTTTTTTTTTTTTGGTTTTGGTTTTGTTTTGTTTTGTTTTAATGTAGGTCTCAACTTCTTCAGAGGAATTTAACCAGGTACAATATGTATATTAGCAATAGCATAGACATTTTCTAATTTAACCAACAAATCTAGGGAAATTTTATCATCCAGTGTTTTATGGCTAAGTTGAATTAAAGGAGAAAGTAAGCAACAGTTTTATTAGGGATATTGCCAAAATTACCCCCAGGGAGATTAAAAGATTACTTAGGTGAGATTCTGTGAGGCTACAGCAGAAGCTAATAATTGTGAAATTTCAATTACACCATTATCACGACAGGTGAAAAAGGAAAGCATAAGAAAGGAAAAATTAAAAGGAACAAGAGACTCATTATGATGAGGAGCCTTGTTTCATTATCTTGGGAAAAATCAACCACAGCATAAAGCTGCCCACTTTCTCCTTGTTTGCAGTCTGAGCATTTCTGGTCATTGCACTGGGCAGTCTGGGGAGCTTTCTGTGTGGCTCATCTATCAGGCATGAGACTTGCCCCTTAAAATTTATTTTGTTTTAGTTTACAGGGCTTCAGGAACAGAGCAATTCCTGTTTTAAGTAATTCCATAAAAGAAGGTGGAATTGGAGGAACCCAGAAACTTTAGGATCCAGTCCAGTCTTTAGGTAGATAACAAAAACTTAAAAACAATGCACAAGGCTACAAACTAACAATAGGCATGCTCTAGTTTTTTTTGTCGTTGTTGTTAGAAACGTGAGTTTTAGGCCGGGCGTGGTGGCTCAAGCCTGTAATCCCAGCACTTTGGGAGGCCGAGACGGGCGGATCACGAGGTCAGGAGATCGAGACCATCCTGGCTAACCCGGTGAAACCCCGTCTCTACTAAAAAATACAAAAAACTAGTCGGGCGAGGTGGCGGGCGCCTGTAGTCCCAGCTACTCGGGAGGCTGAGGCAGGAGAATGCCATAAACCCAGGAGGCGGAGCTTGCAGTGAGCTGAGATCTGGCCACTGCACTCCAGCCTGGGTGACAGATCAAGACTCCGTCTCAAAAAAAAAAAAAAAAAAAAAAAAAGAAACATGAGTTTTTCTCTCTATAGTTACCCTGATTTCTACCAAAGATAATCAGAGTAAGACAAATACGTTTGTTAAATAAGTTTAGTTTCATCAAATTTTCTCTGATTATTTACATAAGCTCAACAAGAATAGCAAATAGCCACATAAGAATTTCAGACCTAAAATCTTCTAATGCTACAAAGCTAAAGCAAGTCAGGCATTAACATTCACTTACAATCTTGAAGTTCCTGGGCTTGCCAGAAAGTAACAGATTTTACTCATTCACTACAGGCTGGGAACTCATTCAAGACTGGGAACCCTTGAAATCAGGCATTCTATGTATATTCTCAAATATGAACTTCCAGTCACATACTGGTAATACAAGAGATATTTCCAATAAAATCCTCTTATAAAGACAGGAGAAATTCTTATTAAACTTATGCAAATAATCATATCATCATAAAAATAAGAACACTCTCAAAATAGTATCTGAATTTTGAAGGGATCAAATGGGAAAAAAAGTAAGTACTTCAATATTGTTCACAAAGTATACTTTATTAAATTACTGTAAACAATAGATAGCTTAAGAGAAAAAATTTTCTTAAATCTGGAAAACAAAACATTTAAATAAAGAATCCAATAATTTTTCAAAAAAAAGTCATTAAAGTTAGCTTTATTGGGTACTCAATCTCATGTAATTATTGGATTTGCTTGATCTTGATTAGCAGTTTCATGAATTCATCAGTTTCTTCATTGGAGTTCTGGAAAATTTTATTTACTCCATTGAGCTTAAAGTTTTTAGAAACCTGTATTTTAGAGTACTTGGTTGAGTATTTTCCATGTGAAGCAATTTTGGATAATAACTTATTGCAAATGTTTTTAGAAAAAATAAAAACAATTTTACCATGGATGATAAGACTTTAGATTAACTATGGTTAAAAATCTGACTAGAGGAAATTTAATTAAGGAAATTTAGTTATTTCTATTACATACAACATTTTAAGATAATAATCAGAATGATTATAGTGTAACATCAGGACCATTAGACATTTATAAATTTCATGTAATATTTAGAATACTCACATTAATAAGATATGTATACAAATATAACCTTGAAGAAGATTTAGTGTTACTTCATTATTTAACATTGCTTCCCATACTAATTACCAAATAAGATCGATCAGTTAACATCTTTACTAAATGAGATATACATTCTTTGAGGCTCTTCAGAAGCTCAACTGGAAACTCTCAAAATTCATTCTAGGTCAATCACATGATTTGGATGTTTGTTTACTCCAAATATCATGTTGAAATGTGACCTCCAATGTTGGAGGTGGCACTGAAAGGGAAGTGTCTGAATCATGGGGGTCAATTACTCATGAATGTCTTGTTGATGTCTTTGCAGTATGAACAAGTTCTACTCTATGAGTTTATTCAAGATCGGAATGTTTAAAAATGCCTGGCATTTCTCTTGCTCCTTCTCTCACCATGTGCTATATCTGCTCCTCTTTTGCCTCTGCCATGATTGTAAGCTTGCTGTGGCTCTTGCCAGAAGCAGATGCTGGCACAGCGCTTCCTGTACATTCTGCAGAACCAAGAGCCAACATGAACTTCTTTCTTTATAAATTGTCAAGCCTCAGGTATTCCTTTATAGCAATGCAAATGAGCTAACAGTGTAGGGGACTACGTGCTGGCAAACGAGGTGTTCCTGGTAAGTCCTGCTCTTGCAAAGGAAGCAGGGCGTTGGGGGCTTGTTTATGTGTAAACATCTTGAAAATCCAGAAAGTCAGGGAAAGGTCAGAAAAACAACAATGTGTCTTGTGACTTTGCAACATTCCACAAATGACTGTATAAAATAAAGCAGAGCGCGCCATTCGAGGCGGCCGCCATGTTTGTCTTGTCTTGTGTTGTCTTGTGTGTTCATTCCTTTGTTTAGAAAACACACTGACCCCAACATAACAGAAAAACAAATAAATAAAACAAAGCAAACAAACAAAACCTCAATTTAGAACTTTAGTATTGGAGAAATCTATCTAAGATGTAAAAAGGTTGAAAACACCTGAACAAAATAGAATCACATGTTATTTAAAATAACAGTCATTCACTTAATTAGAGTGACAAGTAAAAGATGCAATGGCAGTACAGTAAGTTAAGTGGATGTAGAAAAAATGAAACCATAATCTTTTCAAAGTTTACTTTTTCAAAGTTATCAAACACCTAACAAAGAAAACTTGAAATAGAACAAATTATCTCAATAAAGTGGAAAATCACTGTTTTATAGGACAGTTACCAAAAGGTAAAGTAAAAGACTTCTTGCAGTGCAATTGCTTCTCTTTTGGGGAAGTTCATTTAAATAACCTGGAAGTCAAATCCAATGAAGAGTTATTTGAATGCAATCATACCTAGGAAGAATGTGTGGTTAAGATTAAGAATGCATACCATATTATAGAAAAATAAGCAAGAAAACCTGTACTGTAAGCAGGAGAATCTATGGCTCATAAAAATGTAAAAGCACATTAAATTGCTTAGTTACATTAAAACATTTAGACAAATCCAGAAAAGCCAAATGTATAGAATCAAATTATACTCCAGGAAATCATTGCTTTCCTAGGCCTTCAAGACAAACATTTTAATGTCAGGTCCTAACAGCAATGTTGGAACTGGAGAAAAAGCAAAGTTGGAACTGGAGAAGGTTGCAATAGTTGAAACAATTGTAAAGAGAGAATTGTCATCTCAACCAAGCAAAGAGATGTACTATATTAGCATATTGGTCTGTTTTCACACTGCTGATAAAGACATACCCAAGACTGGACAATTTACAAAAGAAAGAGGTGTAATTGGACTTACAGTTCCACATGGCTGAAGAAGGCTCACAATTATGGCAGAAGGCAAGGAAAAACAAGCTCCATCTTATATGGATGGCAGCAGGCAAAAAAAAAAAAAACTTATGGAGAGAAATTCCCATTTTTTGAAACCATCATATCTCAAGAGACCCATTCACTATCATGAGAGTAGCATGGGAAAGAAACATCCCCATGATTCAGTCATCTCCCACCGGGTCCCTCCCACATCAGGTGGGAATTATGGGAGCTACAAGATGAGATGTGGGTGGGGACACAGAGCCAAACCATACCATGTACCTTCTGAAGGGGAGAAAGGGCTAAATGACCTGCAAATCATGGGTGGCACAAGATAACAAAACTTGAACTTCTGAGACGGGAATCTGAAAAGCATAGAGAGGAAAACTCTACCACAAGAAATAAAATTACCATTTTAGATGAAGACTGCATTTCTAACCATAAACTAGAAAAACTAAATGGATCTTAGTAAGAAATGTGGCAGAAATAGAATTGTAAAACAGAAAAAATATAACTTCAGTTCAGATGTTTGAAAATTTAAAGAAACAGATTTTACAATTAAAATAAAAAACCTCTTATAGCTTTTTTTTTTTTCTAAGAACAGACAAATACTTCAGAAAACCTTGTTCTGTCTAACTTAGGGTACCAAAATTTTAGTTTTACTTTTATGTTTTTATCTATTATCTAGTAACATATCTAGATACACAATTTTAGTTACCTGTCTACCTAAGCTCAGTCTTTAGAAAGATGTGTAAATAATTACATAATTTTAGTCAACTCGATTACTCACAACATTCTTTTATTAAATTAATCTCTTATAGTCCTTGAATGACTTGTTCAGACCTTCTGCAACTTGCTCAGACCTTACGTTTTGTTCTGTAGTTCATTTTTCTTAAACAACCAGTTATTTTACTTTAGGATAAAAATGTACTTTCCCTTTTTCTTTATCATTTTGACTACATATGATTCTCACACAAAAAAAATTATCTTCTTTTTTTAACCACCTTACCAAAAATGTAACTTCATACCTATAACCTTTTTCACTTTTCTTTCTCCTACTTACTTGTTCCTTTCAGTTTTCTTTCTATTTCCTTTCTAAATGCATATTTTGGGGGAAAAAAAAAAAACCCTTTAAATAGCATCTGCATTACACAAAAATATTTCTCCTTTCATAATAAAAAATGAACCTTACTTTTCTGGTATACTTTGTATATAGAATTACATGTATTAATTAGAATTTTTAATTCTCTGTGCCCTTAATTTCTACTGAAAACCTAGGATGCAATCAATTTAAAACTTTTATATATTGAGAACACATTTTATAATTTTTAGAAACATGTTTTCTCCTTTTTTTTTTTTTTTTTTTTTTGAGACAGAGTCTTGCTACATCATCTAGGCCAGAGTACAGTGGTGCGATCTTGACTTACTGCAACCTCTGACTCCTAGGTTCAAGTGATTCACCTGCCTCAGCATCCCTAGCAGCTGGGATTACAGGCTTATGCCACTATGCCTAGCTAATTTTTGTATTTTTAGTAGAGACAGTTTCACCATGTTGGCCAGTCTGGTATTGAACTGCTGACCTCAGTTGATCCACTGACCTTGGCCTCCCTCATGTAACTATTTTTAATGTGGGACAGGACATATTTACTAAGAGGCCCAAATATATGTTATCATTCTATAATATTAATGAATCTAAAAGTAAATAAACTTAAGCTTTTGTTTTAAGACTTAATGGTTTAGTATTTTGAATTATTTGGAAATAACCCAAAATTTAGTGAATATTGTTACTCAGTTTAACATAACATAATTTTAAGAATACAAATTGCATTAGAAATTCATTTATAAATGTTTATCCTGTTTGCATTTACCTAAATTATTTATTTTAATAATTATATCTAAATTACTTATGAAAACTGAGATATTAGACAGATTTCATGATTATTTCAAACTATTTCCTTGTTAACCATTTTTCATAGCCTGTAAATATCAGGCATTTTTTTACCCAAGTAAGAATCTTAAATTTAAATATATGAATATTTTACTGTTAACTCTGAACACAGCTATTTTCATAAAATCAACAGTATTAAACTAATCTTTTTCAAAGTTACACACAGATTATTCTGCTTACGGCTAGATTTGTAGTTTAATAAACTGTGTGATAATCACAGATACCTTAAAACATCTAGTAAAGACAAATACAATTTTCTCTGACCAGTAAACCCAGGCAAAAATATATGCTTACAATTCTGGCAGCATTTCAATTTTTTAATCAATAAATTTAAAATCAGCTTATTTATCAAAGATTTAATTAAGTCACATGAACTAAGAAATGTTTGGGCCTTACTCTATACTTAACAAATTATATGTGCACTCACTTATTTAACAATTTGAATAGAATTCCTTAAGGAATATCTGGCCAACTATACCAGATTCCATTATATAGACATGACATACAACATAATACATGTACATATGTGTAAACACAACTGTATACATACATATAGACACATACACCTACATACATATATACACATACATACATACACGTATACACACACACGTATACACAAAGATCTTATAGCATTCATGTTGAAATTTAGGTCACAAGACAGTAAAACATAGTAATATAAACTTACCAGTTTATCTCCATATTGTATTTTTAACCAAATTGTGTTTCTAACAAAATGATTCAAGTTAAGAATGTCTTGTTTACTGGCTAAGATTTAAGATTGCTATGTGTTCTGATAGGTAATCTTATGAAGACTGTGAACCAAACTTTGGGCAAAGAAGTTTCCATAGTAGTTTGATTTTATAAAATCTCTTTCATCTTGTTTTCTTTATTCAGTTTCCAATGACTATAAAAGATAAATTGGTATTCAAATATTTACATTTTAGGAAGGATTGGCTAAATTCTATAAGAAAAACAAAATTTCTAAGTGGCATTAAATTTTAGTAACAAATACATCTTTTTCCTTACCAATCTGGTTCACTTGATTTGTCCATGTTGGTAGAAAACCATTTTAGAAAACATTATTTGCCATTGTTTCGGTTTTTTAGCTTTTTCTGGTGCATGTGTGTTAGACAATGTGTTTTTTTTTTATGCTGAAGAAGATACTTTATATTATTGCTCTGAGCTACAGAGTTTGACCTGTTTAATCTTAAGAACATCTTTTCTAAGCTTTATCTTTTCTTTTTTTTAGACCATCAATCCTCTGATTAACTGTTTTATCATCCTAAGCAATGATAAGCCAGGCAAACCTAAATTTACAGTAAAAGGGATGACACTTAGCTGTCCAGGTTGTTGGTTGTCATAGAGCTACTGCAATTTGTAAAGCCCTTTTTAAAATTTGGAAGCCCTTTAAGATTTTTTTCTTTCTTTCTTAGCTAGAATACCATACACAGAGAGTTTACCAGCAGAAAAATTAGCAGATTCAAATTTAAAAAAAGATAGAGGGTCTAAAGGCTTCTACATGTCCAAGGTAAATTCACTTCAGTCCCACTTTTTGACAACGGGAAGCCAGGAATGTCTCCTGCTGAGCTTTCTCTTAAAAAGCTAAAATATCTTAAAATAAGTAAATAAGAGTCCAGTTGCTTGAAAATATTTTTTTATTTGGATAAATTAATGTATTTGCTGAGGTTCTTGCACTAGACTTATCCTAAGCACTAGCCCATATGGGGTGAAAAATCATTCTAAGAAAATATGTATATATATTTGTATAGCAAGAAGAAAAGATTGAGAAAAACAGAAGAGGAGATGTGAAAATTAAAAACACTTTCCCTTTCACAGCAGAGCATTTCTTCTTACTCTGCTATCCCCATTCCCTCTGCCCCCTCTGGATTTCTTCATCACTCTCAGACTCAAACTGACTCTAGGGAAGGGAAGGTGGGGATAACAACTTTTTAACAGAGTGGTCCCCTTTAATGGTGAGTTTCCCAGGAAGGGAATGAGGGCACACAACTTCTGTAGATGGTAATGAATTACCTGCCCTATTTGAGAACACAGGTTTGTGTGCATTGTAGTCCAGTCTTGAATCCAACTCACATCTTAGAGCGATTCCACCTCCAATAGTTCATCCCATCAACACACCATGTAGCTAAGAATGCAGACGGGATAAAGAACCATGATCCGAGAAAAGGAAGAAATTGGATTGCACCCCATATGGAAGCAACTGGGAAGAGTAGCTGCACTAGTCTCTTGGGGAAAGGCAAACAAGGTGTTAAACCGATGAAAGTTAACATGGGAAGGGAAGCCAAAGCATCACATAATTTACTTAATTTTTTTTTTTTTTTAATCTTAAAGTGAAGAGAAACTGGCCCTTTTTACTTGGATTGCCAACAAAGCTGATTCAGTGAGAAACATTCTAGGTCTCTGGAGTAATTCAAATGCCTTTCTTGCTGCCTGATGTTATTCATTTAATGTCTTCTATTCCTGTTCCACAAAAGTTTGCAAAAAATACAGCATGTTTAAGTTTACAGCATCACACCTAGAAGTGTGCCCTGGCTGCTGTGTAGAATTCTTCAACTAGTAGCTGCATGCAATTCTGAAACCCGTAGACATTTCTCTTTTGATAGAGCAAGCACATTGTAGTCCAGAAGATTATTATATCAAAGGGTGTGACATCAAGAGGTGGTGGCTAACGGAAACTGACTATACCCACTACCCTACAAACATAGAAGATCTAAGAGCATTAGAAACCAATCGAGAGGGATTGCTAACAGCACTTCTTGCAGCCTTTCTCCTAAAGATGAACTGGGAGAAGTTTCAGCCGGTATAACTCTTCTCAAAAATCTAGTGACTTTGGAAAGGAAAATATTATTAGCACCACATAGATTTAAAAAGAGCTTAACCTTAAGGGGAAAATGCTGTAATATTTTTCTAAAGGTAGAAAACATAATTACAATTTAATATGTCTTTTCTGATTTCTGATTGCAGGGAGACTAGAAATTAGTATTTTCATGTATTATCTAGTCACAATTTCAATAGTTTGAGAGGAAGAATATGTCTACTAATTATGCTTTGTACAATGTGTGAACATATACCCAATAACTACTTTTGAAATATGAACTTCTGGTCAGAATCTAATTTACAATGCCAAATAAGCACATGATACTCACGAAACTCTTTGGTTTCCTTAAGCACTATTGTGTTTAATATTCTAATCATTATTTAATGAAGTCATATAATATGTGCATTCCACTGTATATAATATATAATGTCTAATATTTAACAAAAAGCCATACTATCTGGCAATTTAGCCACATGTCATGACAGTATCCACATAGTGTCCATATAAGTCAGGAAAAAATTCTGGCTTATATTCCAATATAGAGCTATAAAATCATATAAATTAATAAAAATAAACTTAACACCTGAGGATTATAAAACCAAATATACTACATCTGCTCTTTAAGTTCCATTTTATTATAATATTTGTTTAAGCAAAAAGAAAACAATTGTTTAATATTTCAATATTATTTGGATTATAAATTTTGAAATATAGTATTAAGCAAAGTCATGGAATTTTGAGTGCAATTAATCCTACTTTTTCTTATTGTAAAAATGTTTTATTTTCCATTGTGATACTCTTGGGAGTCAGAGAGGCCACAGTTAATAATTATAGTGGGATGAAAGGAACAGGCTAAGATGGTTTCAGGCAATTCAGTACGTATGTTAGTTCTGTTTGGTTTAATAACTTTTTATCAGTTAAAAATAACATGGGGAATATTAATTACTATTTATTATTTGGATAAAATAAGTCAGATAAAATAAAAAAGACCGAGTAAAAATGTATCAGTGTGTTTAACACCCAGATATTCTCAGTGACAAAATTCAAGCAAATTTCAAATAATACATTCAGAAATGATTTTATTTTAGACAATGTAATTGGACTTCCTATTGTTTTAATATGGTGGACCGCTGTGGTTCAGTCAATATTTCATTAAATTTTAGTCTCATTAAAATTTACATGGCCAATAGGTCAGACTGATGAAATGTTTTCTGTACAAAAATCTTCACTCAGTTTTGTTTTGTTTTGTTTTAACTTGAGAGAATCCAATGGCTAACTGAGGATTGACTTGGTGAATTTACACAAAGTCAGGAAACTTCATGGTATCTTCACATCAAGTCCTCACCATTGGAAGGCAGATTAATTCTGAAACAATTTCAGATCTAATTTTTTCCATACTATGTAATAGAATCAAACAGCTATCAAATATTCGTTGTGTGGGGGAAAGTAAAGGACCCTTGTTTGGAGAACCCGTGTAAATGAAGCCAGATCCCAGAAGCACCACCCGGAGTCATTAACCTGTATTGGAAATTGGTAACAGATAAACTTTTTATAGTATTAAGCAACTGTAATAGTGGGACTGTTCATTACAGCACCTAGTGAGTGCTACTCTACTTAATAAAAGCATATAGGTTTTACATGACTTGAAACATTATATTTTTATACATCATTAGCTATTTTATATCAATAGTACTTTCTTTAAAAAGTTCCAGATTTTTATCATATTGAAATTAATAACATGCTTCATGGATTAGGATATGTTTATTTTTTATTTGTGCTTTACTTTCATTGCCATTCTACTCCTGTTCTTCTTTTCATTATTACGTCTTACAATTTACAGGAAATTTGGTCTGCACTGTTACCAGTGGAAGCTTCATGGCTCACCTCACTGGATTCCTATTCTTGTTGTGCATGACTGCCCTTAATACATGAAGTAAATATGCAGCAGTTGTATTGAAAAGTGAGTCTGCCTATAACCGTTAACATAGCACTGCTTTATAACTGGCATTTCTTTCTTGCCTTGGAAATAATTATTTCAATTAGTTAGGGTAGAGGTTTTGTAGTTTTCACTGATACTAACAAAGCTGTCAGCCACACGGAAGAAAATACAAAGCAAGCTAGAAAACACAGAGATTTAAGGCTTTTGTAAGTAGCTTATGTCTCAGTGGAAAATCTCCAAGAGCTCTGAGTAAATAAATATTAGACTGTTTGTTCTAAATAAAAGACTTATCCTAAAAGGTGGAAAGCAAAAAAGGAAGATGTGGAAGAAATTCATGAAACCATAAGGTGATGCCCAGAAACTGCATTCTGTGAACAACGACATCTTCTGTGCTCCTGAGATTAGTTCCCAGGAAAAGTAAGGAAAAGGGAGTGCGCACCACATTGAAAAGTAATTCCTGCTGGCTGAAACTAGATTTCTTGAACTCAAAGAAGTGAAATACTAAATAAAGACAGAAAAATCTAGTTTTCCCATGATTTTGAAATGTATTTAGATGTTAAATGATCATAATTACACTATCATGAATACATTATCTACCTACACATTTCCTTATATATTAAACGTTAAAGTTTACTCATACCAGTTTTTACAGTAAATGGAACCAGAGGAAATATGAATAATTTAACAAATTTAGTGGAAAATTAAAGGTCTTTTTTAAACTTATTTTTTTATTACATAGACTGATAGTAATTATTGTGTCTTCATATACTCTCTAGGTCAAAATTCTTTTTCCAAGATGAGTTTTCTCATGAACACAGACATAATGCCTCTGCCAAATGACCTTTTACCTTCCTTAACATTTTCAGTGCCAGTACTCTTGGTCTTTCAATAACCTTCACGTGGTTTGCAACATGACACTCATTCACAAAAATACAACTTCCCTGGCAAAGACATTTATCTGTAAAATATTGTCCCTTTTATCATTATATTTTTGTTATCAGTTCAACTCTCAGTTACTTGACAAAGAGATTTATGTGATATTTAGTAAGAAAGTTTTTTGTGATAGGAATGCATGCAAAACATTAGTGCACTTGTATGAACAAGCCAGAGTTTGGTGAAAATACATAGGAGGACTGATAGCCATGATGTCTTCAAACACTGTGGCAAAGCAACAGGTGTGACATTTTACATAAAATTCCTAAAAATACATTATATAGAACATTTAGTACACACAAATACACACATGCACCTCTTTACAAAATCAAAGAGAGTGATAGTAGACCTTAGAACTGGATGAGAAAAGTATAATTTCTCTAGAATTTGAATTATATTATCTATATTTATATTTTAATAGACAGTTTTGCTAACTATAACTATAAGATTTTATGACATCAGGAGAAATATAGGAAGAAGGTCAGCATTTTTGGAAATGCATCTATTTTCTTACCATATGCTGGAAATTTCTTAATGACACTATAATGCAGAAAACATCACTTTTCCTTTACAGCTTTTCTTATTTCCATCTGTCAAACTGGGATTCTCTGGGGCCAGCTGGAGAACGTTACTTCGAAGGGATTGTTGCTTGTAAATTTCGGGTTATATTATATTCTTTGAAATGAAGCTTCTTAATTATAGTATAATTATGTTTTATTCATTCAAAGCTGTTAAAGCATAATGTCTTTATTATAACAAATATCTTAATTAATTTAAATATGACTTTATTAAGGAATAGTCAATTAATCTCGTCATTAAAAAAGTCTATTTTAGCACAAATCTGAGTAAAAATGACACATATAGTTGTTAATTCATTATGTGCCTGGCTCTAAAAAATCTAATTCTACTTAAGAATGTAGACACAATGAGGAATAGTTGACATTTTTGACTATCAAAGTAGCACTTTGAAATTTCTGATTTGACATTATAAACTTGTGTATATCGAAGAACAAAATTTAGTTAATGAAAATTCATCACTAACCTTGAAGAGACATTTGTGAACACGTTATTAGGAAACAACTATCAGCTGTTGTCATGTGAATATCCTGTCCTATTTTCATATATTATAGAAAAAAATAAGGAATATTTGTAACATTTAATACCAATTGTTTGTTTGACAGCGTGTATACTTGTTCTAGCACCTGCTCACCAGTTCTTCATCACAGGACTCATATGTTCATTTATAATTGCTTAGGAGAAATCAAAGTTTGTCTTTAAAACTCAAATTAAACTAGATTTAAAGTGAAAGTTACTTACTTATGTATGAATTTATTTGTATGTTTGTTTCTACTTCTAATTTTGTCATATCAATATATTTTTTCCAACTCAGATACTGAGAAATGATTATAAAAACTCCAAGATCATGTGGCATGTGCAATATACACTGCATGGAACTCAAAATTTAGAAAGAATTCCTGTGGCCAGCCTGTGTCAAGATTATATAAAAGATGGTATATGATGGCTTATTGATAGTGTGTTCACTAAGAAAGGTAATTTGTCACTGTTAGCTTCCTCTTGCAAGTTATAAAACAAATTTCCACTGGATTTTCTCCCTATTGTGAAGAAAAGTGTTTATTATTGTATAATGTATATTTATAATTGTTGTTTTTTTCTTTTCATCATTTTATCTTACATTTATAGCTGTAACCTCTGGATAAGATCATTTTCATGAGTTGTATCAGACCATTTTGAGGTGATTCGAGTGGCTGTGTTTGTACTGTGATCATCAGCTGTCTTCAGTGGATTAATCCAAGTTAATCCAGTCACTATCTTTTCTTCAGTATTTCAGAACTGGGACTAAATTACTCTATTTACCTCAGTTTGAATGGTGAAAAAAGGTGTGATCTGAGCTTGGCTATATGAAAAAAAGTAGAGAGAGCCAGTCTATAGAGGTTGGTAAGCAAAATTGAAGTCACAAAGAAAAAGAAGCATGACAGAAAGCGTAATGTCTGAGTTCTCGATATTGCTCTTCTTTCTAGTTCCAGTTTCCCACAGTCCTGCTGCATTCCTGCTCTGGAGTTCCATGGGATACTTTGTAGGTATCCTTACCAAGATGTCTCATTTTAAAAAGTCATCCCAAGTGATTTTCTCTTACTTACACCTAAATTTTCAGGTAACGCAAGTCTTACCAATATACGAATTCTTATAATATATAATTGATAAACCTCACAGCCTCAGATTGTTACAGGATCACTGGGGTGTAATTTTTCTGGCTGGAAACCTCTGTGGTTATGGTGTCTTTGCCCAAGTTTTTTGGTCCGGGAAGTATGAGGTACACAGACAAGTGAAAGGTGAGAAAAGAAGTTTTATTTAGTATTAGAACAGCTGAGAGGAGTGGGTAGTTCCTTTCTGTAGGCAGGTTGCCCTGTGGAGTGTTCAGCTTTCTGCAGAGAGGAGGCCCTGGAGAGGGTAGCTCTTCTCCATAGCAGGTTGTTGGGACATTTCTATAGGTCTCTGAAGCTCTCAGTGGAGAGGGTAGCTCCTTTCTGCTCCCTGGTCTCTGCAGCTCTCAGCAGAGAGATTACACCTCTCTGCAGCTGGTCCTCCCATCATCTCCAGCTATCAGCAGAGAGGGTACTCCTCTCAGCAGCTGGTCTTCCAGTTCCATCATCTCTCTGCCCTCTTTGTCCCCTGGCCATCCTCTGCCCTGCTCTGTTGTGCCCAGGGCTTTTATGGACCTCAAAGGGGAGGAGGCACCTTCCAATTGGCTCATGGGCAGCCATGGGTGGGCAAGAAGAGGCACCGTGAGTTCCCATTCAAGTGAGGCAGGAGTGGCAGTCTAACCCCTATCCTTCAGGCCCTCCCTGGCTTGACAAAGGGGCCTTACTGGGAACTCATCCCCTTCCACCTAGGAATAATCTGCTTGCCTGCTGTTATTCATAGTGCCAGGGTTGGAGCCAGTAGCAGAGAGAGGCCAGGTGGCAGGAGCAGACACCTACAAGCCAGTAAGGACAAAGGTCTGGGGGGTGGCTGGGGTTGTCCTTTCTGGGGGCCCCCAAAGGTCCAGGCTGCAGAGATGTCCAGGTCCTACATTTGGGAGGACAGCCGCAGATGCACCCATGGAGCTCCTGCCCTGACAACTTGGAATTGGTTCCTGCTTGCTCCATGGCGTGGGAGGCACAGATTTCCAGCCATGGGTTGGGCTGTTGCAGCTACATCCAGGAGGGCGGATCCTGCTTGCTCCTGGCCCCCTGCAAGAGCACAGGGAGTCTCAGATCCACAGCCTCCATTTTGGGCAGCTATAGCCCTGCCCAGCAGAGTTGGGGCTCCCACCAACACCATGGAGTCTGCTGCCCCAGCCATGCCTCCCTGCTGCAGCCAGCATGATGGCAGCAGCCAGTGCCATCAAGATTGGATTAAAATCCCAGTTAATATTTAGCTCATGGTCAGTATCTCTTATGTCCCTTGTCTTTTGAACAAACATTCTTAGGACATGGCCATCATCATACATCTTTCCTACTTTTCCTCTTTCTCTTCAGTCGTTGGGCCTCAATCTCTATAGTTATAATTAATAAATATTGAAAATATTGCATTACTGCAGGCTTTCATTTAAACTTCAACTTCTTTATTAGAGCTTGTTTTATAGTGCAGCATATTGCCTTTGAATGTACCGTCGGTGGATTTTGATTTGTGATGCTTAACAAAGTATTAGTTAGGTCTCCTTGGTTTTTAGTGTTGTTCATGTCTTGTGTTTCCTTGTGG
This sequence comes from Papio anubis, assembly GCF_008728515.1. Classification (NCBI taxonomy): domain Eukaryota; kingdom Metazoa; phylum Chordata; class Mammalia; order Primates; family Cercopithecidae; genus Papio; species Papio anubis. The sequence continues at coordinate 71,838,991 of NC_044978.1, forward strand.
ATCTTCTTTACAGTCGTTCTAGCCATTGTTAAAAGTGGGGTATTCAAAGCCCCAGTTTTTATTATTGAACTGTCTATTTTTTTCATTCAATTCTGTCTGTTCTTCCTTCATGCATTTTGGGGTTCTGTTGTTAAGTTTGTATGTAATTTTATGCATGTCTGATGGATTGGTCATTTTATTATTATAAAAGATTTCTCTTGATGTCTTATAATAGTTTAGTTTTATTTTGAACTTTTTCATTTGACACAAATGTTGCTTTTTCAGGTTTCTTATGTTGCTGTTTGCATAATACAACTTGTTACATCCTTTTAGTTTTAACCTGTTTGAATTGTTGAATTTAAAGTGTGTCTCCTGTATGCAACACTTAATTGGATTTAAGAAAAAAAAAAAAAAAAAAAAACTCTGATGACCACTGATTTTTGTTTTGATTGTTTAATCCATTCCCATTAAATGTTATTATCGATATAGTTAAATTTACATCTGTCATCTTACTTTTGTTTTCTCTATGCTGCATGGTTTATTTTTCCTTGATGTTTTCCTATTTCTGCTTTAGTGCTTTCTCTTCCCTCAAGTGAATATTTTATAGTTCAATTATTTATTTCCTTTCTTGATTATTTTACAATGTATTTTTGAGCATTTCCTTAATGACTGATCTAGGGCTTTCTATATGCATCTTAATTGACAGAATCTAGTTTAGATTTATACTAATTTAATTTCAACCAAAAATAGAAACCTTACATTTCAGTAGCCCCATTTCTCTTCTCCTTTGCATGTTAATTTTGTTATATTTATTATATCTATATATGTTATAATCAAATAATACATTGTTATATTTATTACTTCATATAATAATATATATGTTAAAGAAGCTGAGAGAAAAATTAACAAATATGTATTTATTGATTTTGTTATATAAACCTTATTATTTCCCACTTCCGATTTTCTTTATTTGGTCTTGTGTCTTTAGTTATAGTCTGCTGTTATTTCTATATTCCAATACCACTTTGCTTGCTATCATAATGTGTATTATGTTCCTACATGTTATGTGCTCAGCGACGCTCTTGTTGACATATTATCTGCCTTATAAATCAGTTAGGAGAAAAAAAGAAATATTCATTTATTGTTTTTTGTATTTACATAATTACCTTTAACAGTGCTCTTCGTTGTTTCAGGTGGATTTAAAGTATCATCTTGAATCACTAGCTGCTACCATCCTAAAGAACTTTTAAAAATATTTTTTGATAGGTGGATCTGCTAGCAATTAATTCTATCAGCTTTTGTTTATCTTGGATTGTCTTTTTATATATTTTATCCTGGAATGTCATTTATTTGCCTTTATTTTTGAAAGTTAGTTTTGGGGCTTTGAGTTTCTTAATAAGTAATTTGTTCTTTCAGTACTTTGAGTATGAACTTCTACTCTCTACCATTTCTGATAAGGTGTTAAATGTTAATCTCATTGTGATTTCCTTGTACTTGACAAATCATTTTTTTTTTTTTTCTTGCTGTCTTCAAAATTTCCTTTTGTTTTTCACTTTCAGCATTTTGCTGTAATGTGTAAAGTCACATTTTTGTATGTGCACAGAAACTTTTGTTTTTACATCCTTAATCCTCCCACCACTGTCTAGGTTGTGACACACGAGGCTGAACCTCTATGTCCTTGCAAATCCATTACTGGTAACTTAGTGGCCTGCCATGTGCCCTCTGATTACACACCCTCTCCTGCTAAAATAATAATTTTCTTTATTTTATGTTCTCACTTTCTTGTTGTTTTTTTCATTCCTATATAACTATTCTTAAGCAGCGTTTGCTTCTGATACTTCATTTTGAACATTAAATAAATAGATTCACACTCTATGAATTCCTCTGTGGCTTCTATTTAATTAAATGTTTTGATTTGTAGATATATTCACGTAAAAATATGTAGTTTTCAATTCATTATCCACCATGTATACTAATCTGTTGTTTCACTTTACTACCCTTATTAATTGTACAATTGATAGAGGTGTTTTCAAAGTTTCATATTATTCTTTTTACAAGAAGTTGCTTTAAATAATCTTGTACTGTTTCCCAGCTCATGTGCTCAAGATTTGCTCAAAGGGTTATATTCATGAGTACAGTTGCTGAGATATAAGATATATAATACTTGTGTTGAACTTCACTAGTCATCTTAGCCAGGATCCTTTAGAAATCAGAGCCTAAGGCGATGATTACAATATTAACATTCTAGGTAATCTCCGCAAACCCTTGGCAGTTATGATAAAGGCAAAAGATAGTGAGGTAAACAGTGATTGCAGATAATACCTACCCTGTTGTCTACTGGTTTAAAAATGTGGCAGAAATTCATAGCAGATGTCTCAGTGAGCATGTTCTTTGTAAATTCTGTAGGAGTTTAAAAGAGAACTACATCTTAGAGTATATGTGGTAATCCTCTCACCAAGAATATATAAAAGATTCTGCTACTTCACAACATCATCAGTTTTTTAAAATCCACTTTACTTTTGCTGGTCTAGTGAATATAACATAATTTCTCAATATTATTTAATTTCATTTCAGTAATTAGGATGGTGCACTTGCCTTTACCATAAAATACTTATCATATATTTTCTCATTATTTGTGGATTTTTAATCTTTTTTCCATTGACATAATGATATATTTATTTTAGTTCTCTAAAACTTTTTCACGGCATTCATTACAAAAATATTTTTATACATGACTTGACTTTCACTTCATAAAATGCTTTATTAGGAAAATGTACAGTTTGCAATAATGACCTTGGCTTTTTTTCTGTGAATAAAAAATTTGATTTTCATGCATTTCTAAGGGAATTTTCTTTTCCTTTTTTTGAGACAGGGTTTTGCTCTGTCACCCAGGATGGAGTGCAGTGGCAAGACCACAGCTCACTGCCTCAACTTTGTGGCCTCAAGAGGTTCTTTTGCCTCAGACTCTGAGGTGCTGCGATTACAGGGCGTACCACCGTGCCTGGCCTAAGTTAGTTTTAAAAATATTTGCTTTATGGATATGTAGAGGATAGCCACTAGTTTAATACAAGTCATTTAAATATAGGATTCCTTTTGTTGTTGTTGTTGTTGTTGTTGCGTTTTTGTTTTCGGTTTTTGGTTTTTGTTTGTTTGCTTGTTTGAGACAGAGTCTTTCTCTGTTGCCCGGGTTGGAGTGCAGTGGAGCGACCTCAGCTCACTGCAATCCCCACCTCCTGGGTTCAAGTGATTCTCCAGCCTCGGCCTCCCAGAGTACTTGGGATTACAGGTGCCCACCACCACATCCAGCTAATTTTTGTATTTTTACCAGAGACAGGGTTTTACGATGTTGGCCAGGCTGGTCTCAAACTCCTGACCTCAGGTGATCCGCCTGCCTTGGCCTCCCAAAATGTTGGGATTACAGGCTTGAGCCACCACGCTCAGCCACAATTCCCATGTTTATAAAGAAACTATGCAGTTTACCCATGAACCACATGGAGACTGGGGCTTCCAACACTCTGTGCATTTGAAAATCATGTATAGTATTTGACTGTCAAAAAATTAATAATAGCCTTCTATTGACCAGCAGCCTTACTGATAGCATAAACAGTAGATTAACACTTATATTGTATATTATATGTAATTATAAATATATTACGTTCTTACAATAAGTAAGGTAGAAAAATTGTTATTAAGAAACTCGTGGGGCGGAGCAAGATGGCCGAATAGGAACAGCTCCAGTCTCCAACTCCCAGCGCGAGCGACACAGAAGACCGGTGATTTCGGCATTTTCAACTGAGGTACTGGGTTCATCTCACTGGGGAGTGCCGGACGATCGGTGCTGGTCAGCTGCTGCAGCCCGACCAGCGAGAGCTGAAGCAGGGCAAGGCATTGCCTCACCTGGGAAGCGCAAGGGGGAAGGGAATCCCTTTTCCTAGCCAGGGGAACTGAGACACACAACACCTGGAAAATCGGGTAACTCCCACCCCAATACTGCGCTTTAAGCAAACAGGCACACCAGGAGATCATATCCCACACCTGGCCGGGAGGGTCCCACGCCCACGGAGCCTCCCTCATTGCTAGCACAGCAGTCTGTGATCTACCGGCAAGGCAGCAGCGAGGCTGGGGGAGGGGCGCCCGCCATTGCTGAGGCTTAAGTAGGTAAACAAAGCTGCTGGGAAGCTCCAACTGGGTGGAGCTCACAGCAGCTCAAGGAAACCTGCCTGTCTCTGTAGACTCCACCTCTGGGGACAGGGCACAG